>NC_056725.1:1513446789-1513699289 GCF_019279795.1 Protopterus annectens
TTTAATGAACATTAAACATTAAAGAACAATTGCACCATTACCCTTAGGGGCTTCTGAGATCTCACTGGCTACACAGAGAACAGTTTAACTTATATTTAGAACTCTGCATAATCAGTTACTGTTACAAATTAACCTAATGCAGGCTGCCTTGCATATCCAGCAGGTCATGAAAGAAGGCTGTTCAAAACCAGCATTACTGACACTTGGAAAAAAATATTCTGTTTTGAGTTACTTCCATGACTCTGGAGTAAGATATCCTTCACAGTTTCTGTTACTGTTTAAATGCGGTAGTGTCGGTAATTAAAAAGAAAAAAAAAAAACAAGACTGCAAACTATTCTGTTTTGCAATACTTTGGAGCTTTTCCTCATTTGACCGCCGCTAAAAGCGGGCTCCCACACAGTCAAGCTTTCCTCGTAATCAAATAAATGAATGCGCTGTATAATGCGGAGTGTCGAACATGTCAATTCTGTAACTGTTTCTCCTGCAAAATTGGTCACCATAAAAAATTACCCACTTTTGGCATTTGAAAAGGTGATAACCCTATTTTTCTACACTTGAAAAGTACAGAGCATATCCTAAACATGCAGCTTATTACAATCAGCACACAAAACTTTACGCTGTCATGTATGTGGTCTGATTTACAAAAAAAGCAATAACACCAGGGTATAGTGTATATAGTATACGCCACTCAGTTTGGTCTTCAAACAAAACAAATGTGATAGGAAACCGCATAAGCCATCTCGCTGAAATGACAACCACATACTGTCTGAGCTTACCTGAATGGAAAAAAAGCAGATGTTCATCGTGCATACAGCTGCAGTAATCACATATGGGGTTCTCTGCCGTCAGGCGGGTCCTCGGTCGGCCGAATTCCACAGTCTTGGTCCGGCGTCTGTTGTTGTCGCTTTCTTTCCTGACGTCAGTGCGACAGGGGTATATAAGACACAGCCGACGCCATATTCTTCAGTCTTTTTTGCCGCGCGGTGCCCGAAGCAGAAGCAGTTCGCAAGTGCCGGTCGGCCAGCTCCTGAATTTACGAAAAATTGGAAACCGAAGTCTTCATTAAAGCTAAGTACCCCGTTGGGGAAACTTTTCTTGCCTCAGACCGATGTCAGAAAAAGTTAACAATTGTATTTCTTGTGGGAAGCAAATACCGCATAAGGATTTCCATTCCTTCTGCATACCTTGTTTAGGCCCAGACCACGACGTCTCGGGCTGTCGCTTTTGCGCTACCTTCAATAAGCGCACTATTAAGCGTCTGGCGGAGTTCGCCCAACACTTTTTCGGTAAAGCCTTTGATTATAAAATGTCGTCGGAGACTCCGACTACCGTTTTGTCCAAAAAATGCAAGGACAAGGATCGACACGCGAGGTCCGCGGTCCCCACCGACACCACGCCAAAACCGACTACACGTGGTCCGGTTCTCAGCGAGACGCCTATGCAGTCCCTGACTACCGACGACACTTCTTTGGCGGGGTCTTCTGTAACTGAGACCGCAGGTACCTCGGCCCATACTCAGACTATAACCACCGAAGTCACTGTGAGCATTGAGCCTCCTAATGTGGACAGGTCCACTTCCACCCATGGTGTCTTTAAACCCTCATCTTCCTTTTCAATTAAGGCCTTTACTAAGTCCAAATCAGCCAGGCATCCCAAGAGGCCTGTTGCACAGGGCCCATCTCCAGGCCCCATGCCTAAAAAGCAAATGCTTAAGATGGCTGAGGATTTAATTACTCTTATCAGGGGTTCCCAACCCCCTCCAGACAAGAGACCCAGAGTGGAGGAAGATTCTCCCTTTTCTGATCAGGGTTCCATTTTTTCGGATCATTCTGGTATAGAGGAACACTCTTTTTTTCCCCTTTTGAAGATTCTGACGCAGAACAGTCCATTCCTTCTGTATCTCCTCCTGAGGATTTTTCCTTTGGGGAAACCTTGCACACCTTGAGGGAACACTTCCATTGGGAAGGCCAAGACTTTTCTGATTCCAAGAAAAGACTTAGGGAATTTCTTTTGTTACCTCAACACAGACCTCTGGCGATACCTCCTGTCTTGGACATACTGGATGATGTTTATTCGGAGGCTTGCCTTAATCCGGATTCCCTGCCTCCTGCCCCAGTCAAGCCTGATAGGTACTACAGAGTTCCTAACTCTCGCCAATTTCTGTACAAAAGCCATAATGCTGACCCTGAAACCATTTCTCAAGGCCCCAAGGGAATGAAGGCCTCTACTGCTAAGAATCCACTAACTTCCGAAAGAGAGTCAAGATCCTTAGAAAGGTGGGGAAAAAAGGTATATACTTCGGCCACCCTAGCCATGAGGGCCTTAAATTGTCAGTTTCATATGCTTAAATATCAGCAGTTTCTGTTATCACAATTAAGAAATAAAATGTCTCAACCTGAACAACCAGATTTGAAGGAGTTGCAGGATATGATGCATAGTGCAGAGCAAGTGGGTAAACACACCTTACAATGTGGCTATGATGCCCTAGAGGCCTCAAGTGTAGAGCTGCTGTTACAGGATCAGTTATTCGTAGACATGCATGGCTTAGGGAACAAATCTTGCCTGATCATGTGAAAGCTAAACTACTAGATGCTCCTTTACAAAAGGATGTGTTATTTGGTACTAATGCTGAGGAGATACTACGGAAAATGGAAGAAAAAGCCAAATCTATGCAATCTGTCAAAGCTTTTCTACAGGTTCAACCGCCACGTTTTAGCAGAAGTTGGCCTTCAAAAAACTGGTCCTTTCCAGCCACGGACAGGCCCCAAAGAGGTAGATACAGGCGCTCAAGGGGCAGAGGGCAATCACATATAGAGGCAGGCAATGGCAAACTCCAGCACCAAGAGGTGGCGAAGACAGTGCACAACAATATAGGAAACAAACCCAATGACTTCCTCCTTTCCATGCCAAGCAAGTCTCAGCTGGCAGAACCCTTGGGAGGAAAGCTAGCATTATTTACAAGAAGTTGGCATATTGTCACAACAGACAAATGGATCCTGGACATTATAGACAGAGGCTACAGATTTCATTTTCACACTCTAACAAAAATGAGAGGCATGCCAAACCTGCCACACAATCAAAGGGCAGAGGCACAACTACAAATTTCAAAGCTCATAGATATGAAAGCTATTCAAGAGGTACCTACTCACGAACAAGGCCAAGGTTTTTATTCCAGGCTATTTCTGGTACCAAGGAAAGGAACCGACTGGAGACCCATTTTGGACTTATCCATCCTAAACACATTCTTGCTCGTACCAAAATTCAAGATGCTGACATTACAGCAGCTTCTTCCCATGCTGGGCAAGGAGTTTTGGCTGGTAACATTGGACCTCAAGGAGGCATACCTGCATGTCCCTATCAGACAAAGCTGCAGAAGATACCTCAGATTTCTTGCAGGTTCAATCCACTATCAATTCTCTGCATTGCCCTTTGGCTTATCTACTGCGCCCAGAGTATTCACGAAATGCCTGGCATCAGTAATTGCCTACTGCAGACTTCAAGGGATACAGATTTACCCTTATTTGGACGACTGCCTGATCCAAGCGGACAGCAAGCGCATACTTCTGGATCATCTGGCTTATGCAACACGGTTACTGAACTCTCTGGGATACACAATCAACAAAGAGAAATCCAGACTAACACCATCTCAGAAAATAACTTTCCTGGGTGCCAACTTGGACACAAACACCCAGGTGGCCTATCTTACGCCAGAAAAACAGGGGCAACTAACTCAGTACTTCAAAATACTAGCAAATTGTACCAGGCTTACTGCAAGGAAAATCCTGCAGGCTCTGGGCTTCATGGCATCTTGCATTCTCTTAATCCCATGTGCAAAGTTGCATGTGAGGAAACTTCAATGGTACCTAAAAAACCTATGGTCTCAACACAGCCACAGTTTGGAAACTATAATACCAATAATTCCATGTTTGCAAAAGGAATTTCTATGGTGGGCCCAAGCATGTCAAACAAATACAGGTCTCCCAGTCTGCAAGCCTCAAGCAAATCAAGTCATCACAACAGACGCCTCAGATTACGCCTGGGGGGCGCACATGACAGACAGGTGCATTCAGGGCAAATGGTCCCAAAAAGAAAAGCACCTTCACATCAATCAAAAAGAAATGCTAGCAGTGATAAATGCAATTACAGCTTTCAGGGACCTCCTGCATCCAGGACAACTACTGATAAGAACAGACAACACCACAGTAATGTGGTACATAAACAAACAAGGAGGAACACATTCATATCCCCTGTGTAGACTAGCCATGACACTTTGGAACTTGGCTCTGGAATGGCAAATCGAACTTCAAGCACAGTACTTGCCAGGTTTGGAAAACACGCTGGCAGACAATCTAAGCAGAAATATGATAGATCCACACGAATGGAAGTTACATCCTCAAGTGTTTACAGAGATAATCCAAGCGTGGGGGAGGCCACACATAGATCTCTTCGCCTCCCACAGGAATCATCAATTGGGAAAGTTTTGTTCAAGGACCTTTCATCCAAAGGCCTGGAGAGTGGACGCCCTTTCATTCAGTTGGACAGCATGGACAGTTTACGCTTTCCCACCTCTGCCTCTTCTGCCCAAGGTGCTCTTGAAAGCAAGAGCAGACAGACCGAATATGATACTGATTGCTCCAGACTGGCCAAGACAACACTGGTATCCACTCCTGAGGAGCCTAACACATACTCCTCCCTGGCCCCTACCTCTAATGCCTCTTCTGTTGACTCAGCACAGCTACAAAATACTTCACAGCCAGCTGAAAACACTCAGTCTCGCTGCATGGAAAATTCCTTAACACCTCAACAGACCCTACTCCCCAAAGAGGTGCAGGATGTCATTTTGGAGGCCAGAAATCCATCTACTAGAAAGGCTTACTCTGCAAAATGGAAACGGTTTTGCTCTTGGAATGAGAAAAAAGGCAAGGACCCTAGAAAATTGAATTTGCCTCGGGTACTACAGTATCTAGCTGAGCTGCTGAACAGTGGACTTTCATTTTCCCCCATAAAGATCCATGCCTCAGCCATTTCTGCAGAATTCAACACGGATCCACCCTTATTCTCTCACCCACTCTTAAGACAGTTCCTCAGAGGGGCTAGGAATATAAGACCACCAAGGAAACAACCAGTGCCAGCCTGTGATCTTAATTACATTTTAGAAAAATTAACATTGCCTCCCTTTGAACCAGCTGCCTCAACAGATTTGCAATATTTGTCCTGGAAAACAGCTTTCCTTCTGGCCATTACCTCAGCTCATAGGGTTTCGGAACTACAAGCCCTCATGGCTGTGCAGCCCTTTCTCATCTTCCAGCAGGACAGGGTTTCCCTTCGAACCAACCCATCATTTATGCTAAAAGTGGTATCCAGGGTAACTTTAAATCAGGCCATACACTTACCTACCTTTTACCCCAATCCTCAAAACAAAGGGGAAAGACTGCTACACTCCTTAGACATCCATAGACTGCTACGTTGCTATTTGGACAGAACAAAGTCTTTCAGGAAATCAGAGCAACTTTTTTGTGTCCTATGCTGTAGGAGCTCAAGGGAAGCCTGTTACCAAACAGACAATTTCAAAATGGATAGGCCACTGCATACGGTTTTGTTACTCTTATCATGGAAAATCTGTCCCTACAGGCATCAGATCCCACTCTACCAGGGCCACAGCTACCTCTACAGCCTTCCTCAGAGGAGTTCCTACCAAAGATATTTTAAAGGCAGCCACTTGGAGTTCTGTGCATACCTTCACAAAACACTACCACTATATTCCAAAACTAGAGCAGGCTTTGCCACTGCTCTCTTGCAGGGCATTCTGGCTCTTCCCAGTTCCACCTAGTGCCTACCACCCTGTGCGTAGCTTTGGGATTCTACCCATATGTGATTACTGCAGCTGTATGCACGATGAACATAGTACAGTTTTGTACCTACCATAAATGTAGATGTTCGAGTGCCAATACAGCTGCAGTACAGGTTTCCCTCCCTCCTTCCCCCCTTGGTAAAGAACTAGTGGCTAACACCTCCTCTTGCAACCTAATGTGGGGTTATCCTTCTATGGTGTATTTGCTTGCAACTACTATATATATATATATATATATATATATATATGTATATGTATTGCCTTCCTTCTGGGGGCACCTGACATCTGGGGCAAGAAAGACTGAAGAATATGGCATCGGCTGTGTCTTATATACCCCTGTCGCACTGACGTCAAGAAAGAAAGCAACAGCAACCGACGCCAGACCAAGACTTTGGAATTCGGCCGACCGAGGATCCGCCTGACGGCAGAGAACCCCATATGTGATTACTGCAGCTGTATTCGCACTCGAACGTCTACATTTATGGTAGGTACAAAACTGTACTTTCTTTCGAGCAGTCACACCGGGGACTCCTTCCAACAAATACAAAAACAGAGTGTCAATGGCTATCTCTGGTGATCTCCGTGAGTGCACAAATACAACAGAGGGATCCAGTAGCGAGTAAAGTCTCAAAAAAGGAAAAGAAATACCTGTAGCTGGACCCTCTATTTATTTGGATAAAAGAAAAGAAATTAGGTTGAGGGTGGAGCTGGTATGCAAGTGGTGGTTCGGATTGCAAGAATCCGATTGGCTGCCACCACTTGCTTTAAAAACAACCTTTTAAATGGATTTACAGGTAAAACTTTAATGTGAACTTAATGTGAAAACACACTGAATTGTAACTATATAATGTAATTTACATGTTCAGTTACAATTTCAGTGTGTTTTACATTAGGTTCAACTACAAATGTGCACTACAGTTTCTCGTGCTTCAGGAAGCACTCGGGGGTAACGGCTGGAAATTAGTAACTTCTCATGGCGCGCTCGGTGTTAAGCACACAGGCGCCATGAGAAGGTAGTCTGGGTTAATGAGTTAAATAGCAAGCATTTGGTCAATGAAGCATATTAACATAGCGGGCTGTACTGTACTGAGTTTGGCCGTAGTATTGAATGTGAATTCAACAGGGCACATTAATGCATTCTTCATGATGATACAGAAGTAGCTTATGGATTTCTGTGGAAGACTGTTTAGATTACATTATAGCCCAGCAACAGTAGTGCTTTTAGTGATGATGAAGCACCCCTAAATAAACAAGATGACAGTAGATGAGTAGAAGGTTCATGAGATAGGTGCCACCCTGTTTGCACATTGTACATATTTTTCAACAATCTTGTCTATGATGGAAACAGTCGTACATTTCCACTGTATGCCTGCCATCATCACTAGAAAATGTATGCTGCAGCGAACTGCCGAGTCAGATGTTTTTCGTGTTTCACTGTTGCAGTCATTACATTTGGGTAATCTGCTTGCAGGTTGCCCTTAGTCGGCCTGATTAACAAAGTCTTGGGTCCTGCGTCTGTTGCTGTCCCTTCTTCCATGACCTCAGGTTGTCAGGGGTATAAAACATGCAGCCAACGCCATTACGTCAGTCTTTCTTGCCGTGCAGTGCCCGAAGCAGAAGAAGTTCGCAAGTGCCAGTCGGCCGACTCCTGAAATTTTCATTTTAGTGTTTCAATACCGAAGTCTTCAACTAAAGCTAAGTACCTCGTTGGGGAAACTTTTTTTTTGCTCCTTACCGATGTCAGTAAAAGTTAATAATTGCATTACTTGTGGAAAGCAAATACCTCATAAAGATTTTCATTCGTATTGTATTCCTTGCCTAGGCCCTGACCACAACGTACCTTGCTGTCAGTTTTGTGCTTTACTTTAATCAAAGCACTATCCGTCGTCGGTATATTTTTGCCTCTAAATATTTCGGTTATCAGTTTAATTATCCAGAAATGTCATCTGTTAGCCATCCGACTACCGGGATTCCAAAAAAATGCAAAGATAAAGACAGAGACAGGTCGCCGAGGTCCAAAACTGCCGATGACGCTTCTCCTAAGCCAGTCGCCAGTTCGCCGGTACTCAGTGAGGCACTTTTGCAGCCCCTGATACCCGCTACTTCTGATTCGCAGGCCTCTACTGAGACCCATTCGGAGTCAGGTATGCCGCGAGATGCTTCAACTATGGAACCCGTGACTGTCTCTACCTTGGATGGGTCCGGAGCTGCTGTGCAGGCACCGGCTTCTGAGGGTGTATTCAGGCCTACGGACTTGCACATTAAATCGATGCCTCCTTCATTACTTAGGCCTAAATCTCGATCCATGTCTAAAAAACCGATACCTAGGCCACATGCTCAGGCCTCTATGCCTAAAAAACAAATAAGAATGGCTGAAGATCTAATAACTCTAATCCGGGGTAGCCAACCACCCCCTTCTAAGAGGCCTAGGACTGAGATAGATTATGAATCTTCTGATCAGGATTCTGTTTTTTCTGATTCTTTTGATGACCTGGATTTGTCCTTACCTACTTATGAGGATTCTGATGCAGAGGACTCTATCCCCCTCTGCTTCCCCTCCTGAGGATTTTTCTTTTGGGGAAACCTTACATTCTCTAAGGAAGCATTTCCACTGGGAAAGCCAGAATTATTCTGATTCAAAAAAAAGGCTTAGGGATTTCCTCCTCCTACCTTAGCATAGGCCTTTAGCTATTCCTCCTGTACTAGATTGACATTGTTGATGATGCTTTCTCAGAATCTAGTTTGGCCCCTGATTTCCTGCATCCTGCTCCCAGAAAACCAGACAGATACTTGAGTCCCACAAGTTCCTTTTCAAAAATCCTATTGCAGATCCAGAGACTATTTCACAGGGGCCCAAGAGCATTAAGGCTTTTACTGTTAAAAATCCTACCCCTTTTGATAGAGACTCCAGGGTACTGGATAGATGGGGTAAGAAGGTTTACACTTCTGCAACCTTGGCCATTAGGGCTTTAAACTGCCAGCTTCATATGTTAAAATATCAGCAACATGTCATTGGACTGCTTAAACAGAAAATTATGTTGATTCCTGACTGTGTGGAAAATAAAGAATTACAGGATTTAATGCATTCTGCCAAACAAGTTGGAAAACATACTTTGCAGTGTGGTTTTGATTCATTGGAGGCCTCTTGCAGGGCTGCTATTACTAGGTCTGTACTCAGAAGGCATGCTTGGCTTAAGAAGCAATCTTTGCCTGATCGTGTTAAAGCTAAATTGTTAGATGCTCCTTTAAATCAGGACCGCCTGTTTGGCAACAAGTCTGAGGAAGTTCTTAAAAAGATGGAAGATAAAGCTAAATCTATGCAAATTGTTAAAGATGTTTTACAAGTTCAGCCTCCTAGATTTAGTAGGCACTGGCCCTCTAAGAATTGGTCCTTTCCAGCCCCTTCCAGGTCTTCTCAAGCCAAACCCAGACACAGCAAAAACCCCAGGTTTTAGTCCCAGGGGACTCACAGAACTAAGCAGTGGGGGGCCTCCACTTCCAAGTCTGGGAATAGTAAGACTCTCCCCTTTGGTAAACTGTCTCAGTGACTTCCTTTTAACATTTCCAAGCACTTATCATCTGACTGCCCCTTTGGGGGGGGGGGGGGGAGATTGCTCTTCATGCAAAGAATTGGGAACTCATTACCCAGGAGAAATGGGTTTTAAATAGTGTCCCAGGGGTACAGATTTAATTTCCACAAGTTGCCAACACCATGTGGGTGGCAGGACCTACCCCCAAATCAGTGGGCAGAGGCCCAAAAACAAGTACTTTCTCTCTTAATCATGGGGGCTATTCAGCTGGTACCAGAAGAGGAAAAGGGACAAGGTTTCTACTCAAGACTTTTCCTGGTACCCAGGAAAGACAATTCATGGTGTCCTATCCTGGACCTGTATACTCTAAGCACCTTTTTGGAGATTCCAAAATTCAAGATGCTGACTCTTCACCAATTACTTCCTATGCTAGGCAAAGATGCCTGGTCAACACTAGATTTAAAAGAAACATACCTGCACATCCCAATCAGGGAATCTTGCAGAAGATACCTATGCTTCAAAGCAGGCTACATGCACTATCAGTTCTCTGCACTGCCCTTTGGCTTATCTACTGCACCCAGGGTATTCACAAAGTGCCTAGCTCCAGTTATTGCATTTTGCAGGCAAATAAATATTCAAATATACCCATACCTGGATGATTGTTTAATTCAGGTAGAAAGCCAGGACATACTTTTGAATCATCTGGCCTTTGTAAAAAGGGTTCTGACTTGTCTGGGGTACACCATAAATGAAAAAAAAATCACAACTAGTACCCTGTCAACAAATTATATTCCTGGGAGCAAGCTTGAATACAACTTCCCAGATGGCTTACCTCACGCCAGAAAAGCAAACTCATTTGACAACTTACTTCAAAGAAGTGGCCACAAAAACCCTGCTATCTGCAAGACAAATACTGCAAGCCTTTGGGTTCATGGCCTCCTGCATTCTTCTAATTCCATATGCAAGATTGCATATGAGGAAACTACAGTGGTATCTAAAAAGCCTTTGGTGTCAACATTCTCAAAACCTAGAAACAATGATTCCTATCATACCTTGTCTACGCCAAGAGTTCCTTTAGTGGGCAGAGGCCTGCAACCAAAACAAGGGACTACCTTTCACACCACCCAAACCCTAACAGATACAACAGACTATGCATGGGGGGCTCACCTGGCAGGTTAGTGCATTCAGGGCAAATGGAACCCAAATCAAATGCACCTGCATATTAATCAAAAAGAAATGTTAGCTGTACAGAATACTCTGACAGCCTTCAAGGACCACATTCTTCCAGGACAACTAATGGTAAAGATGGACAACACCACTGTTATGTGGTACATAAGCAGGGGGGTACACATTCTTACCCCCTCTGAAGACTAGCCATGGCATTGTGGAACACAGCCTTGAGCTTACCAAGTGCACCTACAAGCTCAATTCCTGCCAGGAAAATTAAATACACTGGCAGACGGACTAAGCAGAAACCTCATGGACCCACATGAGTGGAAACTGGAACCAAGGATTTTCAACATGTTGACAAACAAATGGGGGAGCCCAGATATAGACCTGCTTGCCTCTCCCCAGAACTACCAATTGGACAAAATTTGCACAAGGACTCCCCACAAACAAGCCTGGAAAGTGGATGGTCTGTCCTTCAGCTGGAAAAACCTGTCAGTCTATGCCTTCCCCCCACTGCCTCTGCTCTCCAAAGTGCTACTAAATGTCAAACAGGGCACACCAAGGATGATTTTGATTGCTCCAGACTGGCCGCGCCAACACTGGTACCGCCTCCTGCACAGTGTGTCATGGTTATCTCCATGGCACCTGCCACAGACTCCTTCCTTGCTGTCTCAGCAGAAGAACCAGATTCTTCACCCTCATCTTCCAACACTGAACCTTGCAGCCTGGCTAATTACTTAATCTCTCCTTTACCATCCCTCAACAAATCTGTGATGGATATCATCTTAGAGGCAAGGTGGCCTAGTACTAGAAAATCTTATGGTGAAAAATGGAAAAGATTCTGTGCCTGGAACCAGTCTCAAGAGATGAGCACAGCAGCGCCCAATTTACCTCAGATTTTACAATACTTAACTGAGATGCTTCACAAGTGCCTGTCTTTTTCCTCCATTAAAATCCACGCCTCAGCCATTTCAGCTCATTATAACACAGAACCTCCCCTCTTCTCTCATCCACTGCTCAAGCAGTTCCTCAGAGGGGCCAAAAATTTGAGACCACCCAGGAGAGCTCCAACCCTAGCCTGAGACTTTAACTTTGTCTTGGAGAAACTCACTCTACCTCCTTTCGAGCCAGCTGCTACTGCAGACTTAAAATTTCTTTCTTGGAAAACAGCTTTCCTCTTAGCAATCACTTCAGCTAGAAGGGTATCTGAATTACAGGCCCTTATGGCAGTGGAGCCTTTCATTATGTATCATGTGGACAGGGTGTCACTCAGACCCAATCCATCCTTCATGCCCAATGTGGTATCCAGTGTGGCTCTTAATCAGTCCATTCATTGGCCAAACTTCTTTCCCAATCCACAGAATAAAGGGGAACGCATACATTCCTTAGATGTGCACAGACAACCTAGATTCTATTTGGACAGGACTAAACCTCAAAGGAAATCTGAACAACTGTTGGTAGTATTTGCTGCAGGGGCAAAGGAAATCTGAACAACTGTTGGTAGTATTTGCTGCAGGGGCAGAGGGGAAGGCTATTTCAAAGCAAACCATTTCTAAATGGATAAGCCATTGCATTCATTTCTGCTGTAAGTACCATGGAAAACCTATCCCCCAGGGGATCAGACCTCACTCCACCAGGGCCGCATCGACCTCTACAGCCTTTCTCAGAGGCGTCCCTACCAAGGACATCCTAGAAGCTGCTACCTGGAGTTCTGTGCATACTTTCACTAAGCATTACCATTTGCCAATTTTCTTTAAATCCAGAGCTGGCTTTCCACTGCAGTCTTGCAGGGCCTTATAGCTAGCCCTAATGCTATCTAAACTCCTCCTCCCAACCATACCTTTGGGAATCTACTCAAATGTAATGACTGCAACAGTGAAACACGAAGAACATAGTACAGTTGTGTACACTTATCATAAATGTAGATGTTCGAGTGTATTCACTGTTGCAGTCCTGGTTACTCTCCCTCCAGCCCCCTAACTTCTTTTGGCTATACCTCTACTTTCCTTTGCTATGCTTAAAAGCCTTTTTGGTGTATTTGCTTTTTTGTTGGAGGTATATCTTTGTGTTTTTATGTTTACTTGCTTCTCATTATGGGGGCACCTGACATCTGGGGCAAGAAAAACTTATGTAATGGCGCCGGCAGCATATTTTATACCCCTTACGTCATGGAAGAAGGGACAGCAACCGACGCAGGACCCAAGACTTTGTTAATCGGGCTGACTGAAGGCAACCTGCAAGCAGATTACCCAAATGTAACGACTGCAACAGTGAATACACTCAAACATCTACATTTATGGTAAGTGTACACAACTGTAATTTATAAGACCAGTAAGCAAAGGTGGGACAGTACTGTTGAACATAGATGAATTTTGCCACAAGCCATTTGAGTCATGCAGTGCACTGTCTTGTCTCTGTAGTGAAGAGGACTGTTAATGGATGATACTGGTATGTCACAAAAAGAAAGTTTTATAGTAAGAGTCATGGCCCAGTGCAAAGCTTCTTTGATGGTCATTAAGAGTCTCCCTCAAACCACTGAAGAGTGTCTTGTCATCTAAGTATTCTTAAAATAGGGTGCCACTGTACTGAAAAGAAAATGTACAAATAAGCAACCAGTGTTTGGCCAGGTAGACATTACTTTTATTAATGATTTGTAGCTACATATGCACCCTTAGTACATAAAGAGGAAGTAACAAATAAAGGTACACATTTTCTAGCTTGCTTGGTCTGTCCTCATACAAGCCCAAATCTCAGAGGTGGCTAGCATCAGCATTGAGAACATTTGCTGCACTGTTTTGTGAAGTCTGTAATAATAAGACCTACCTACTCATCAGCTTTGCACCAAACCCATTTGCTGCACTGTTTTGTGAAGTCTGTAATAAGACCTACCTACTCATCAGCTTTGCACCAAACCCCTCCCAGCAAATGTCTGTGACCCTGCACTGTATAGTATGTGACCCATTTATCAGAACCAAGCTGCAGTGGTGATCTTGCATGGAGGCTTAGACATTATTAGGAAGGCACCATGCATGAGCATTCTTCTGTAGAAAAGGATATTGTATTCATACACTGACTTGAGCAGTGTGGGAAAAGCTATTGACTAACTGAAAATTATGAAGACATGAATGAATAGGTACAGCACAAGACCGTTAAATGATTCAAAAGGGCCACAGAGACTGGCTTACTTGTACAGAGACATCGAAATGCATTATATGCTGTAACATGATCTGACACAAAAATACATGTATGAGTTGCTTAAACCAGACCTGAAACAATCCTGACCTGACCTTTCCCCAGGGTGGCAGCTGTCACCATTGCTGAAACAATGGCCTACTGCATGTTTCTGATATGACTGGAACATTAGCTTGTATACAGTACATACTGAAAAAATGTGTCCTTCTCACTTACTGTTTTAGTTTGTTGTTAGGGATATTTTTGCAGTGACCCTAATGATAATGGATTTCAGCTGGTTATTGTTTCTTATGCGTAGTCAAACACTCTACTTGTGCTGTGCTGACTGGGTCATAATGCTGAAATGTGCATATCCACAGCTAGTGGGGTTTGGCTTTATTGGCTTGAAATTGTCCATTAAAATGACAAAACAAGTCATCGGCATTCAGAATCGCCAATTAGCTGAAACACCTGATGTTCGTAAGGGTCATTTGCATATATCCCATGTGTCCCTGATACAAGAAGTTTGGGAGGTCACTCAGTGGAAGTTCTAGCTTTGCTGGAGTTTTCATTTTGTTTTTACTGATTGGTTTTTCAGTGACCTCACTTATTGTTTTAGATATTACTTTCTTGTAATTTTGTTCATGCCATATAAGAGAGGTAGATGCCTCTGTGGTAGGCAGATTCCATAGAAAGGCAGACATACTCAGTATGTCTGCCTTTCTATAGAAGACATACTAATTACCTTTTCTGACGTGGACCAGAGCATAATGTCAGGGACTACTATTTGTCAGGATTTTGTCCCATAATATCTGAATGTACCTGAGAAGTTCTTTTTCTTCTTTAAAGAACATTTTAGAAAACAGATATCTGAAGGTTCTAGTGCAAGCTGCTATGTATTTGGAACATTCCTGCCTTGGATATCTCTTAGCCAAAAAGGAGAACCGAAAAACAGAAGGAAGATGTCTCTGTTTCGACTCCTTTCTACTGGTCATTGTCACATGCATCTGTTGAGAAGACCACAGAACATCTGACCTCTGGGCCTCTTCCCTCTGTTGCAAGCCTTTTGATAGGCAAAAATTCCAAAAAGAAATGGCAGGACAAGCATAAATCTGATTTCAAGGAAGCAAAAGTCATAGGATCATAGGAAGTTACTAGGCTATTGTTCCTGAGGCCCTTACAAGCCTAGCCAAGAATTTAGCCCATGCATCAACAAGTCAGCACCCTGTGCCACTTTCCAGCAGGGACACAGGTGGAATCCCAGGGGTGTATTTTCTGTTCCCCATCCAGTTATCCATGTTGCGCTTAAAAAAGGTTTAATGAGTAACTCTGCTTTACGTGAAGAAGGAGTCCATTCCACAAAAGGGTGAGTCTCTGGGACATAAATCTGTCCTGCCAGCGAGTCCTATTGATGTCATAGACCAGGTTGAGGTCACGTGTGCAGGTTACTTGAGTGGAGCTTGACTTGCGGATATGCATCAGTCACATCAGGGCAGAGTCTGCGATTGCTTTGTATACCAGACAGAGGTCACCTCTAAGGAGTCCCCTTTCTAGATGAACCAACTTCTGACCCCCCACCCCAACCTTGCCCATTCCTCTCCATTCTTCTAAACAAACTGTTAAACTTCCTCACTGGAAAAAAAGATCTGTTTAGACTAAGATCACTTGAGACTCTAGGGTATTTTAAATAATTGAAAAAGGGTACTTTGAGACAATTCCTTGATCTTTCTGTCTTGAACATCTTTTTGAACCTTCCTAAATTCAGGATGTTAGCACTCCAAGGTCTCTGTCCTTTGATTTTCCCAAAAGCATTTCTGGTTATCTTGGCTCTCAGGGCTTCTTACTTACATATTCCCATCCATCCACTTCATAGGACAGTTTTACATTTTTGTGCTTTGGGATTACACTTTCAGCTTACTGCTTTTTCTTTGGAGATTTCCAGTGCTGCAGTAGTGTTCACTGTGTGTGAAGCCCCTTTCATGGCATTCTGCAGTTTCTACCCTTATGTAGATGACTTTCTCATTCAAGCCATTTCCCTTCACAAAATGTGCAGGATGTACAGTTCACACCATCAATATCTTTCAAACCCTGACCTTTCCACTGAATTTCAGCAAGTCTTGTTTTATTTTCCTTCTCATTCTCTTGTGTTCCTAGATTACCATCCCCACACAAACCTCATGATGGCTCTTCCTATAGACAAGATTCTCTTAACAGATTACTTTGGGCAGACTTATATGCGACCTCAGCAAGAGAGAGTGTCTGGGAGTCCCTGGGATACATGACATTCACCATACAGATTTTTTCATTTGCCAGATTGCATAATGAAAATTCAGTGGTACCCAAAATATAATTGGACATAGCGATGTCATCCTCTGTCTTTCCTGATTCCTTTTGCCATTATTGAAGAAAGGACTACATTGGCGGATCAATCAGATAAGGACAAACCCAGGTATCCTCTTTGTTATCCCTCCTCCTATTCAAAGTGTCTTCACATGTGCATCAAACAAGACCTGGGGAAGGCTTGTTCAGAATGCTTCACGATGCAAGGACTTTGGTTAAAAAAGGACGTAAAAAAGCATATAAACATAAAAAAAATGAAAGCGTTGATTTATTCTCTTCAGTTTCTCCATCACCTGTGATCCCCAGGAAAAAGTAATGTTCTGACAGACAACAACACTGTCAAGTGCTACATCAACAAATGAGGGAACAAAATCTTTCCTGTGTGCAGACTATCAGTGATTGCTTAGGACATTGCTGTTCATCATGGTCTTTTTTCAAAGCCGTCTTCCTACATATTGTCCTCCCCTGTGGAACCTTAGAGATATAGCTCTTTGCCTCCAGTTTGAATCATCAACTCAAAATATTTTGTTCCAGGACACTCTACAGGGAATCCTGAGCAGTAGATGATCCTACAAAAGATTCAGAGGACAGTCTCAAAACTCTTCTACTGACTGCTTTTTGGCAAAGGCAATGTTAGTTCTACCATCATTTTCATCTAGCAAAGGGCAGTCACCACATATTACCCAAGGGGTGGATTTATTTAAAAGTCAAAAGGGCCAAGTCACCCCAACCTGAGGACCGTCAGTCATGGTATGGCTCTTAAACTTTTAGTTTCTGTTAAGACTTTTATTTTGAGGACATGCTACAGGTAATAAAGGAGGCTAAACAACCTGCAAATAGAAAAATCATATATATCAAAATAGAAAAATCATATATATCAAAATAGAAAAATCATATATATCAAAATAGAAAAGATTTTCTCTTTGAGGCAAAATAGAGGATTAGAGCTTTATCAGACAGGTGGTACTCCTATCCTCGATTATTTGTGTGAGCTGCTCTGGTTTTGTGTACATATCTGTTAAGCCATTATTTGTCAGGTATTTCAGCTAGTCTTTCCCTTGATCCACTTCTTTCTTCATGCTTTGAGGTCAAGCAGTTATTAAAAGGGTTCCTAGATATCAAGGCCCTTCAGAAAATCTCTCCCTTCTCCCTGGAACCTGAATTGCGTGTTTGAAAAGTCAACTTTACCACCTTTTGAATCTGCTGCTGCTTCTTTAAAATATTCTACATGGAAAATGCTTGTTCATTTTGCTGCTTAAATTGCTTTGATTTACCTATTCCATCTTTTTTTCCGACAAGGTTAGCATGTTCTTTAGAACAAATTTCTTGGGTAGCAATGGAGTCAGCATGTGCTCCCATGTATGCAAACTTGGTTTTATATGCTTGGGAGCTTTTGCATGTATTTCCTAATGAATTCTAAAAATTCTGTAGATTATACCATCACTACCTGGATGATATTGTTATCTTATGGTCAGGACCAGAAGAAAGTATAAATCAGTTTATAGAATAGCTTTAATAATCACAACACAATTTTTAAGATTTACTTACACATACAGTAGTTCTAAAATAAATTATTTAGACGTAGTTTTTTCCAAAATAGATCAAAGCTTTAAATCCAGCATATATAGAAAAGCCTACATATGGCAGTACTTACACACTGTTTGAGTTACCAACCCCCACCATCAAAAAGTGAATCTTATGAGGGGACAAGCTATTAGGTTGGCCCGTATGGTATCAGACTATGATGTTTTTTTTAAGGAAATTGAAGTTTTAAAAACATGTTTTATAATAGAGGCTACCCAAGGCATTTGATTGAGAGAAATGTAAGGGAAGTTGTGGACAATAGAGCATAAAAGTTTAAACCAATTCTGGGTATTGGCTTAAATAATAAAAACAGCAAAGACAATGGCTCCACACTTGGAACTGTTATGGTAGTGGAATACAGTAATGAGTTTCATGAAATTAGATTAATTATTGAAAAGAACTGGAGCATTCTGAGATGTAACACATCAATTTATACAGTAGTAGGGAGTCAATCCAGAATAGTTAGTAAAGTTTCCAGGAATTTAAAGACCGTCTTCCAAAATGGAGGAACTTATAGTGAGGCAGTCATTTTTGAAGAGACAGGGAAATTTGGAAATTGCAAACAGTGCACATACATACTGCAGATGGATCAGGTATTTATAAATGAATATAATGTTTGGTTTATTAAAGGAAATTGTAGTACAACAGGAGTTGTTTACATAGCTAAATGTAAGGCATGCCCATCATTTTACATAGGGAAGACAGAGAGGGCACTAAGAAAATGAATATAACTATGATATAAAAACTAGAAATAATGCCAATACTCTATACAAACACTTTTGCCTATGTCAGTGGTCTGAAGGTTTCAGTTTTGGTGTTTTGGATAAAATTATTAACCTTCAAGGAGTTGACTGGGAGAGCAAACTTGAATTTAAGGAACTTTTTTTGGCAGCTTAAACTTAATACCAGTGCACTGCCAGAGTTAAATGAAACCATTTCTATAAAACCTGTTTTAAGTTTAAATTCAGACAACTTGTAAGCACCTAAGGGATTTCGATATTTTAACAAGTTTGTATTTTTAAACTACACTGTTTTGTGGACTTTATTAGTAAGAACAACAATTATATTTTAACAGATCTTACAATGGATATATTATTTTATGTGGAAAATGTGTGTGTGTTTTAAAAAAAGTGTTAATTATTTTAATTATTGGAAAATTGAATGATTGGCTAAGCTGTTGGATTATAAAAGGACTGTGGGTTACCTTTGGAATTTGTTCTGATGAGGTCTCGCGTAGAGATGAAAGCACTCAGTCACTTGTTTCAGTTGTTGTCTCTTTCGGCTTTTCCCGGTTAGGGGTCGCCACAGCGGAACTCCGGTCCGCTAATGATTGGCAGTAGATTTTTACGTGCCGAGTTGCCAGCTCTGACGCACAACCTTCAACAAAGGTACGCCCATTCACGCATGTCTCCACACAGAAGATGCTCTAGCTGAGAATTGAACAGGACAGCGTCATACTGTGAGGCGACAACGCTACCGCAGCACCGCCACCACAGTAAATGTCATTATTTTCTGTATATTTTGGATCTTCAGTCTTGGCTTACTTCGATACACCTGCTTCTATCTTAGATGTGCTATATGGTTGGTTCATAGCTGTTTACAGCTTATCAGCACCAAACAAAGTTACTTTCCACAAGGTTAGCATGTCTTTTATAACTGATCTGTCCTTTTTATGCTTAAAGAGCTTTCTGAACCAATTTACATACCTTCCTTCATTTTTCCTACCCCTCAAAATAGGGATGAAAGGAGTCCCCATTTGCTAGACGTTCGCAGACAACTACATTTTTTATTTGGACAAGACTGAAGTAGTCAAAATCTGGTCAGTTAATTTCCTTTGAATGTAAAAAACACGATTTCTAGTATCCAACCATAACATTTCCAGAAGGATATCCCTTGCCATCTACTTTTGTTATTTCTTTCATTGTAAATCCTTCCTGTGTAAAGATGAAGCTCATTCTTCCAGGGCAGTAGCTGCTTCTGGCATTTTTCAAAGGGCTTGACTCCAAATCCATACTAGAGGCAGCTACTAGGTCTTTTCATTCACACTTTTACAAAACATTACTAGATTGATGCTTTTTCTAGAGCCAGGGCTGGATTTGCCAGAACCATCTCTAGTTGAACTGGCACCTCACCTAAGTGTCATGTTTAATCGTGGCGATTTCTGCTTAACATACAAGGCCATGTCAAACCCAGAGCTGTTGGACATGCTACAGTTAAAGAAATCCCAATCCCTCAGAGCCAAACGCTCCAGGGATCTAAACCTTGTCATCACAATGAACAAAACATGCTGGAGGGATAAAAACATGCTGGAGGGGATAGGTTCCTGACCCAGAGACTCCCCAGACTCTGGAATAGACTGCCCATGCATGTCAAGCAGAGCGCTTCTTTGGCCCTCTTCAAAAGGACCCTTGACGATTGGATGGGAGATAGGAAGTTCACCCTGGGGATCACGTCAGTCACCCTGCTAGACAGGGGTCCAGGGAAGTTAATACTGAGGGAAGAAATAGCCAGGGAATTGTTATGGCTAGGCTTGGATAGGCCCTAGGGCCGATAGGCTAGTACCAACCTATGAATCTCCATTCCTATGGTTTCTCTTTTTTCCTTTTAGTTGAGGTGAAATCCCCTTTAGCCTATTGTTCCCCTCTGATTTCTACCTGAGTCTGTTCTGTTTATAGAAAACCTCAGTATTTCCTGGAACAAGAAACATGCTCTGAGAGTTTTCGCACGTATACATCTCTTGTGTACCAACATGTAGTCCTCGTACCTATGTCTAAGGTTGAGGAAATGGCGAGTGAGGAAGGGAGCACCTTAGCTTTGGCATTCTGGTTGGATGCATGGTATCCTTGGTAGGGTATATCCTATCTTTCATCATATTCTGCAGTAATGATCTCTTTGAACATCTACTGTTATGTTAATTTCTTACACAGCTGTACTTTCTTGTAGGTGCATATCTTCTTTGGTAGATGGTGTTGGAGTTTCCTTAAAGAAGTCCTGACTCTTCCCTAGGGAGGCGGTGGTCATTTATTTATTTTTATTTATATTAGTCCCATTACTCATGCATATTTTCAAGTGATACTCAATGCAGTATGTTTATAGGCACAGGACTGTTTGGCTAAGACACCAAGAATTTATGTAATTTGAAAACTATATATGGAGTTTTGCTTGTTATTATTGTATAATAAGAGGTGGATAGCAGATGCATAGTTACATGATATAAAAAATTTAGATTGGTATAAAATTGTAGGGTAAGGCTTTTGTCATAAAACATTGCATAATGTTAAAAAAAGATGTTTGACAAAAAATAAAACAAAACAAAAAAAAACTTTATAGTAAATGCTGTGGGATTTTTTATTTCCAGTTATGTCACCCTTGTCTCATCTGAAGGATGCTACACTGCAACATCATTATTGGCACATAAACCCAAGTACCTGGCATAGGGTTAGAACGCAGATATCATGATGATCTCATCATCAAAGGCAAGTGTGCTGCCTGATGAGTCACTGACACTGCTAATCTTACTTGTAGAAACTTTGCCCTAGTGCATTGTGAAGACTGCCTAAAAGAGGTGTGCAAGTGGGCTTGCTTCCCTGAAAAAGAAAAAAACATTAAAAGAGAAAAGTGATGTCAACATTCTCTTATCTCTTGTAATTTTGAACTGTTTTTTTTTTTCCCCAGCATTTCACGGAATGCGTTTATGACTCTCGACCTTTCAGCAGGGATCTAGACTTTGCTGACCTACTAAAACTCTGAGGTCTTCCAGTTTGATGCAGGTGACCTATTTACCAAAAGTACACCATGAAGGATACAACTAACACTTGACAGCAAAGGCATATGTAACAAACAGCTAAATGTAAACTTTGATGTTAAGTTGTCTATCTCGCCTTCGTTTTTGCTTGTTGGGATCGGAGCCGATCCTCGGCTCCGACTCTGCCATCTTCTATAGCTCGAGAGCTGTTTACTGGCTCGAGGCTTCCCCTTATCCCATGATGCCTAGCGCTAGCTACCCAGATCTCGTTTGCCGCTTCAGCAGCGAGGTTCATGGTTACTGGCTCAGGCTTGTATAACTTTATTAATCTGCCTTTTTTTTGTCAGATTAGGGTTTTCTTAGGGTAATTGTTGTATTATAGCGATAACTAGTAGATTTAGCTAGTGTATTGTAGTCCCCCCCCTTAGAACTCATTTAAATTAGAGAGTTCTCTCCCCCCGCCTCCCCCCTGTAGTAGTGTTTAGTCTTTTGATTAGGTAGCCGTTTGAGTTAGAGGCTCCCTAGTCTTAAAAAAAAAAAAATCTATCTTGTATTGCGTTTTTTGTGGTAGTGTTCTGTTTTTACTTAGTGTGCTGGCCTGTTGGCCAAAGTAATTTAGAGTTGTGATTTATTTTTTTTGACCGGGTATGTCTAAAAAATCCAAAGTTTCGGGATTCAAGAAGTGTGACTCATGCTGTCAGAAGATGTCTCTGACAGATGGGCACACTTCTTGCGACTATTGCCTAAGCGCAGTGCACCTGCAGGACTCTTGTTCTATCTGCCATGCATTTAGCCCAAGAGTTCTGCAGGAGCGCAAGAATAAACTTATTTTGAGAGGTCTTCTCAAGTCTCAGGATTCACCGGCCAAGGCTCAGCCAGTGAAATCCCCTAAACCGGCCAGATCGTCGGCTCCCAGCTCGGAGCCGTCATTGGCCCCAACCTTGCCTACTACCTCTTCAGTCCCGGCTGGAACCGAGGAGACTGTTTCCTCGTCGGCTCCAGTAGTACCCTCGGAGCTGTCAAGGACCCAAAAAAGGCCGAGGTCCCCTTCTCTAGACTCCATTCATTCGGCTCCTTGGTCCCCCCTTTTGCAGAGTGACCGTAGTCATAAATCTTCACATTCTTCTCAGTCCTCTAGGCTTTCAGACCACGACGTGGAGAGAGTGGTCAGTAGGTTATTGAAGTTACAGGCACTGGCCAAAATGTTGTCCAGCCCTCCTCATCAGGTGTCGGCTCCGTCCATTTCTATCGATGTTCCTCCTCGGACTCCGTTGTGCTCGGAGCCAGAGTTTGTTGGGGTTCGAGTCATGGAACCGTTGGCTCCGATTACGATTTCTCCTTCGGATCCGTCATCGGGTCCGATCCCATCGATGGTGCCTTCCATCGAGGGATCTGGGCGCCGAGACTCCCTTGTCTGCTCCGAGGGGGTGAGTGGCATCGGACCATTGTCTGACCCTGCTCTCCCTCTCTGAGCGTCGGCACAGGTGAACTCGGCTCCTACATCGGCCTCGGAGCCATCTCCCTTGGTGTGGAGGAGGATTCTGGTCTCGTCTGTGCCGGAGCCTTCTCTGCATCATGGCAGGGATGCCTTCGATGTCATGAGGAGTGTGCTGGCCTCCCAGTCAGCTCCACCTTTGACCCCACTGGCTCCGTCCCCCGTACTGCCTGCGTCAACCTCTGTCCCTCCTCCAGACCCCAAGCGTGGGGAACCAGCACTCCAGACCACCCCATTGGGTGTTTCCTCTTCCTCCGAGGCCTCCCCTGATCATTCAGAGGAGCCCCCTCGGAAGAAGTGCAAGAGGAAGCACATTGACTCCCCCGAGTCTGTCAATTCGGATATGGATTTGGATGAATCGGAGGGGTCCCCGAGATCCCCCTCTGAAGATGTTTCCTTTGCGGACATCTTAGAAATGCTTAAACAGGGGGGGAACTGGAATACCCTTGCCCCTACCGAGGATGAATCCGTATTCCTGGATGCGTTCGGTTCCCGACCTTCCACCTCCTGGGTTTCTCTGCCCTTTGATCTACTAATGTCAGTGGTGGCTCGAAGGGCTTGGTCAGCCCCGGATACAGTGGAACCAACCCCGAGGAGGCCAAGCAAGTTTATCACTGCTCCCCCAGACAGGCAATTCCTTGCTAAGGGTGTTCCTGTGGATGCCATGGTGGTAGCAGCAGCCACTAAAAAGGAGTTAGCGGAAACTTCTTCCTCTGTCCATCCTCCTAACAAGGAGTCCAGGACCATGGACAGATACGGGACGCCAATGTTTGCTTCAGCGACCTTCTCCATGAGGTCACTGAACTTCTTATGCCATTTCACCAGGCTTCAGAGGGATCTCCTGAAAGAGCTCGGAGATACCCTTCAGGATCCATCAGCTGAAGGGGCTCAGGCTAAAGTGGCTTCTCAGCTGGCAATCCTTAACTCAGTAGTCAACTCCTCCATGAGGCTCATTTCCTACTCAGCCGATGGTGTGAGTAGAGCCGCAGGCACAGGTGTGGCACTTCGGAAACATTCATGGATGCGGCTGTGTAACTTTGCGGAACCCTTTAGAGCGTCATTCACCAACACTCCCTTTGACGGGTCTTTTCTTTTTGGACCACAGGTGAAAGACATTCTCACTAGGTGTGAGCAGGAAGGCAAGACTCTGTCTGCAGTAGGAGTCCGTTTTTCCACTCCTTCCAGACCATACCCTAATGGTCAGAAGAGTGGGAAAATGTGGTTTCGCAAATCCCAGGGAGCTTCGCCTGACACACGTGGTGATTTTTCTTCCAGGGGCAGAGGAGGAAATAATAACAACAACAACAGACGCCGCCCTCATGGTAGAGGGGGTCCGCAGAATCGGGGCAGCAGAGAATCTTTCTCTGACAAGCCCTTCCAACATCCCTGAAGTATTGCCCGACTGTCTGCCTCTGGAGGCAGTCGGGGGAAGACTTTCAATGTACCCAAAGGCCTGGCTAAACCTAACACAAGGCAAATGGGTACATTCAGTCATATCCGGAGGTTACAGAATCCCCTTCTTTCAACCCCCTTTACCGTCACGCAAGTCCCCCCCAGATGTTCCACCCAATCTGAGGGACCAAGCAGTTATAGAAGTTTCAAAACTGCTGGAAAAAAAAGAGTCCTCCAGGAAGCCCCGGCAGACCAATATGAATCCGGAACTTACTCAAGGTTCTCTTTGGTACCAAAAAAGACAGGGGACTGGAGACCTATTTTGGATCTCAGCAGACTGAACAAGTCTGTTCAAAGAACAAAGTTTCGAATGGTCATGCTACAGTCCGTTCTACCCTTTCTGGGTCAGGACAATTGGATGTGCTCCATAGATCTCCAGGATGCGTACTATCATATCAAGATGGACAGACACTCCAGGAGGTACCTTCGCTTCCGGCTGGGAGCCAGTCATTACCAGTTCAGAGCTCTGCCCTTTGGCCTCACCACAGCCCCCAGGGTGTTCACCAAATGTATGGCAGTAGTCACGGCTCACCTGAGGTGTCAAGGATTCCAGGTGTTTCCATATCTAGACGACTGACTCCTCACTGCTACTACCAGGCATCAACTTCTTCAACCCAGGGACTACACAATTTCAATTTACTCTCAGCTAGGCATTACTATAAATTTCAAAAAATCTGCCTTGTTGCCCTGTCAATCTATTACTTATATAGGAGCAGACTTAGACCCAAGGAGCATGTACGCAAAGCTACCTTTGGACAGGGTGTCCACAATTCACCAGCAGGTTCAATTCCTCATGCAGTGCAAAAGGGTACAAGCCAGGTATGTCCTTCAAACTCTAGGCTCTATGGCAGCGGCAATTCTTCTGATACCCTTGGCCCGTTTTCACATGAGAATCCTTCAGTGGCTTCTATTCACACAGTGGTCCTTCCAACAGCTGCCCATGTCTCATATGATCATGATTACAGAAGCATGCAAAAGACTCCTTTCCTGGTGGATGGTCTCCCTTCTAGTGACTCAGGGCAGACCCTTCATTCAGTCCCCTCCGGTTGCTACAGTGACCACGGATGCCTCACTGATAGGGTGTGGGGGCATTATCAGGGCAGGACAGTCCAAGGCACTTGGCAGCCTCATGAGTACCATCTGCACATAAATGTCTTGGAGATGAGAGCCGTGCTCCTAGCGTTGCAAGCCCTTCACGACCCTCTCCCTTCTGGGACCATTGCAATTTAAACAGACAACATGTCAGTGGTGTGGTACATCAACAAGCAGGCGGAACCAGGTCCTACCCCCTATGTCGAGAAGCACTCAGACTCTGGCAGTGGGCGATTTCTTCCTAACGATTTCTGATTGCTACGCACATCCCTGGGAAGTCCAGCGTCATAGCGGACAGGCTCAGCAGAGCTATTCTCATGCCTCACGAGTGGTCTCTGAATCAGGTAGTTGCAGATCTGATCTTCCACAAATGGGGGCAGCCTTGCTGTGATCTGTTTGCCACCCCCTTCAACAGCAAATGCAGCAACTACTTCTCCCTTTTACCGCTTCCGGCTCCCCCTCCCAGAGATGCTGTAGTCCACGATTGACCTCAGGGACTTCTTTATGCCTTCCCTCCGTTCCCTCTTATACCCAAACTCATACAGAAAGCTATTCCGTTGGGTTGCAAAATGATCCTCATTGCCCCCTACTGGCCTCGACAGATATGGTTTCCGTTCCTGCACCGTTAATCGAGCAGCCCTGGACTCTGGATCCTATTCCAGACCTACTGATTCATCAATCAGGAGAGCTGCATCAATCCCTCCAACCACTCCAGCTCGCAGCTTGATTGATCCAATTCCAACCTTAGCCAGGCTTCCCAGCATTTCCCCAACTGTGTGCGAGATTATTGTCTCCTCTCACAAATCCGCCACTAGGAAGACTTATGCTAGCAAATGGAAACGTTTCTCTTGTTGGGCAGAGGCTAGGAACATAGATCCCTTTTCAGCCCCAGCGCAGGAAATCTTGGAGTTCCTAACAGAGCTTTTCCATTCCGGGTCCACTTCTGCCACAATCAGGGTTCAACTAGCGGCCATCTCTAACTTTCATGTTGGGTTTTCTAATCTAAACATTATGTTTCATAAGCTGTGTAAAGCCTTTCTCAGAGGGACTACTCTCCTTAGGCCCCCAGTAAGAGATCCCCCTCCTCCTTGGGACCTTAATTTGGTACTAGTCTCCTTGATTATGCCCCCTTGTGAACCGGCTGCATCCTGCTCCATTAAGTTCCTATCTTGGAAATCTCTCTTTCTGGTAGCTATTACCTCAGCCAGACGTGTCTCGGAACTTCAGGCACTGAGTGTTTGTCCTCCGTACTTAGTTTTTCATAAGGACAGGGTTGCTCTGAGAACTAATCCCTCCTTCCTTTTGAAAGTCTGCTCGGAGAATAACCTAAACCAATCTATAGACCTCCCTGTGTTTTTCCCTAACCACACCAACAAGGCAGAATACAAACTACACCAATTGGATGTTCATAGACAATTGCGTTTTTACCTGCATAGAAAGAAGGATATAAGAAAGTCGGACCAACTTTTCCTTTCCTATGCTAGGGGCAAACAGGGTCTTCCAGTTTCCAAAGTGACTCTGTCCAGGTGGTTGTCTCACATTATTACCTTCATCTATCAACTAAGAAACAAAGAGTTGTCTATAAAACCGAAAGGTCATTCTACTAGGGATTTGGCCACCTCTGTAGGTTGCCCATGGACTCTATCTGTGCCTGTGCCACGTGGGCAAATCCTCATACTTTTATTTCTCATTACAAGTTAGACATGGTCTCCAGGAGTAGAGCTACCTTTGGTTCCATTGTTCTGAAGAGTCTGTTCCAATAAGCCACCCAGGATTGTAGGTGCTAGGGACGCTGTCCCAACAAGCAAGAAACGAAGGCGAGATAGACAACTTAACATAAAGACGTTATGTACCTACCATAACGTTCCATGTTAGTTATATTCATCACGCCTTCTTTCTTGCGTCCCACCCTCCGCCCCCCTGTCCTATTGGATCGAGAGGAGTTTTGGTTTCATTGGCTGAGTTTTCTCTTGTTTATTTCCTCTACTGACTGAGAGAGTATTACAGGTTTGCTCAACCTGTTTGGGCAGGTTGATTCTCAGGCCATGTCTGGGGTTAGCTATTACAAACGAGATCTGGGTAGCTAGCGCTAGGCATCATGGGATAAGGGGTAGCCTCGAGCCAGTAAACAGCTCTCGAGCTATAGAAGATGGCCGAGTCGGAGCCGAGGATCGGCTCCTATCCCAACAAGCAAGAAAGAAGGCGAGATGAAGACAACTAACATGGAACGTTATGGTAGGTACATAACTTCTTTTTACTGCAGTCATAACTTCTCAGATTAGTAGTATAAATCTCAATGCAACAGCAGAGTCTGTGATCCTTCCCTAGACTTCGTCATGCATTTTAGCCTGCCCATTCAGAAAAATCACATTCAGACTATCTGTTTTGTTGAGTATGTATCTTTTTGCTGTCAGTAGTAGAAGTGGACCACCATATGCATGAGGATTGTGGGGGATGGGGGTTTTGGGGAGCTGGCCATAGGGAACCATGAAGTCAGTGACGGCTCTGCAAAACCCCTTGATATCAGATCCAATTTGTAGTGACTAATAAAGGTGTGAGTAGATGCCCAAGTGGCTGCAGCACAAATATCATCCATAGACATCCTAGCCTGAAAGGCAGTAGAAGTAGACACCGAACGTGTAGAATGAGCCTTCACTTTAAAGGGTAATTCCTTGCCATTTGAAGTATAGATGAAGGAAATGCAACTAGAAATCCGTCTGGACAGAGTTACTTTAGAAACTGAAGTCCCGAGTCTGTTGTCTGAAAATGAGACAAAGAGTTGAGCAGACTTCCTAATATCTTTTGTTCTATGTAAATATAAATGCAATTGTCTGTGGACATCTAGCTGATGAAACTTAAATTCTACCTTGTTAGAGAATTCAGGGAAAAACACAGGCAGCTCAATGGACTGGTTGAGGTTGACCACCAAAGCAACCTTAGGCATGAAGGAAGGATTAGGTCTTAACGAAATCCTATCCTTGTGAAATACCAAGTAAGGGGGCCGAACCGATAAAGCTTGGAGTTCAGAGACCCGCCTAGCTGAAGTGATGGCTATCAAAAAGACGGTCTTCCAAGACAAAAATTTAATGTCATAGGTTGCCGCGGGCTCAAAAGGAGGCGAGGTAAGCCGCTGTAACACAAAATTAAGGTCCCATGGCATTACAGGATCAAAGATTGTAGGTCAAAGTAGCATAGTCCCTTTCAGAAAAGCCCTACAAAGTCTGTGCACCATTAGATTGGGCTCATTAGCAACATGAAAAGTAGAAATGGCTGCCAACTGCACTTTGATGGTTGCCGCAGCTTATCCCTGGCTAAACAGTTGAGAAAGAAACTCTAAAACTGATGAGATGGGAGCTGTATAGGGATCAATCTGCCTTTCATGAGCCCAAATGGAGAATCTTTTCCACTTACTTTAATAAATCTTCCTAGTAGAAGGCTTGTGGGAGGAAGACAGAATATGAACCACCTCCGGTGAAAAATCATGAAGCCTGACTAGGGACGGAATTGGAGCAGCCATGCTGTCAACCTGAGGGTCTGAATGGAGGGGTGGAACTGTCCTGACATATGAGTCAACAAATCTGGCTCTGGGTCCAGAATCCACGGATCATCCATTAGATAAGGGTGAAGAAAAGGAAACCAGATCTGACGAGGCCAGTGTGGTGCAATCAGTATCATTTTGCTTCCCAAGGACTGTGCTTTCTGAATAACCTTCGTTATCAGGGGAATTGGTGGGGAGGCATAGAGAAGACCGGAGGGCCAATCGTGAACTAGAGCGTCCCTGGGTGCGTCCCCTTTCGGGAGAATAAAGGTGAAGTAGCTGTTGCATTTGGCATTGAGGGGGCTGGCAAATAGATTGCAGCAAGGCTGACCCCATCTACGGAACATCCGTTCCGCCACTTGTTCGCTCATGGACCACTCGTGAGTGAATAGCTCTGCTCAACCTGTCGGCAATCATGTTAGACTTCCCCGGTATGTGCGTTGCCACTAGAAAGCACCGGGAAGATACTGCCCACTGCCACACTCAGAGTGCCTCCCTGCAAAGGGAATACGACCTGGTTCCTTCCTGTTTATTCAGATACCAGACCACTGACATGTTGTCTGAGTGGATTGCAATTGTCCCATGAGGAAGAAAGCTTTGAAGTGCTTGCAATGCTAATAGCACCACTCTCATGTCTAAGACATTGACATGCAAATGGATCTCGTGTTCCTGCCATGTGCCTTGGACTGTCCTGCCGAGATAATGCCCCACCCCACCCCAATCTGGGAGGCATCCATGGTCACAGTGGCAATCAGAGAAGGAAGAACGAAAGGCATACCCGCATTGAGATTGCTGGTCTGAAGCCACCATCTCAGATCCTGCTTGCACCTGTCGGTTATTACAATAAGATGGGAGAGCGGGAGATGCTGAAGAGAGACCATTGGGCAAAATGTAGCCACTGAAAAAGCCTTGTGTAGTCCTGCAAGAGGAAGTAGCATAATCGTGGCAGCCATGGTCCCTAACAACTTGAGGACCACTTTTGCCTTGACCACCTTCAGTGGTAGTAAAGCGTAGACCTGCTGCTGTAAAACCTGAATTCTCTCTTCTGGCAGGAAAACCCTCATGAGCACCGTGTCTAATTTGGCGCCGATAGAGGTAGCATGCTTCAAGGGCAACAAGGCAGACTTTTCCCAATTCAAAGTAATTCCCAGACTTTGGCACAGTGCAATAGTGGCGTCCCTGGTCTGTAGCAGTAGATGCCTGGTGGTGGCAGACAGGAGCCAGTCGTCCAGGTACGGAAACACTTGGAATCCCTGACGTCTCAAGTGAGCCATTACCACTGCCATGCATTTGGTGAACACCCTGGGGGCTGTGGTGAGACTAAAAGGCAGGGCACGAAACTGAAAATGACTGGCTCCCAGACGGAAGCGTAGGTGACTTATGGATGCCTCGTCCATTTTTATATGGTAGTAAGCATCCTTGAGGTCGATGGAGCACATCCACACATCTTTCCCTAATAACAGGAGAATTGTCTGTAACGTGACCATGTGGAACTTGGACTTCTCTACATGAAGGTTCAAACAACTGAGATCCAAAATGGGTCTCGGGTCCCCTTTTCTTTTCGGCACCAAAAAAAATCTAGAGTAAGTCTAATCCTGCTTGGTCTGAGGGGATGGGCTGGATGGCTCCTTTTAACAACAACTTTTGAACTTCTAAGGTTGTGGAATCCCTTTGACTGGGTGGAATGTCTGGGATTCTTTTGTTTGGAGGGGGATATGAAAGAAGGGGAATATGATAACCTCTGGAGATTACCTCTAATACCCACTCATCTTGGGTGATAGAGAAAATGCGACCCCTGACTGGCTCCAGAGATGCACAGTCGGGCCTCCTCTCAGGAGTGCTGCTACGGAGAACCACGAAAGGAATCGCAGTCCCCCTGGTTACACTGGCCTCCGCTGCCTCTAGGGTGGCGTCTACCTGAATTTCCGCCCCCACCTCTGCCTCTGGAGGGGGAATCACTATGTGCATCATGAAAAAACCTCTGCGATTTTCTGAACCACATTTTCCCACCCTTCTAGCTTTTGGGAATAAGGTCTAGAAGGCATGGAAAAACGGACTCCCACTGCAGACAGGGTTTTTCCTTCCTGCTCGCACCTAGTGAGTGTGTCCTTCACCTTGGTTCCAAATAAGGATGAACCGTCAAAGGGCGCATTGGTGAAGGTAGACTTGAAAGCCTCCGCAAAAGTTGCACAGGCACATCCATGAGTGTCTCCTAAGAGAGACTCCGGAACTCGTAGCCCTGCTCGCTCCATCGACTGCGTAAGAGATCAGCCTCATGGAGGAGTTTGTAATAGAATTTAGGGTAGACATCTGAGCCACAGCATCAGAAACGTTGCCCTGTAGAGAATCTCACAACTCCTTTAGGAGATCTCTCTGGAACCATGTAAAATGCAACAAATAGTTCAGCGATCGCAGTGTAAAGGCCGCTGAAGAGAACACACGCTTCCCATACCTGTCCATAGCCCTGGACTCCTTGTTAGGAGGATGGACGGTAGATGAAGTTTCTGCAGGTTCCTTCTTGGTGGCTGCTGCCACCACCATGGCATCTACTGGAACGCCTTTTGTAAGAAATTCTTTATCAGGGGGAGCGGATAAAAACTTGTTGGGTCTCCTAGGGGCCGGTTTTACAGTGTCTGGAGTTTTCCACACCTTTCGACAAACGAGGTCCAGGAGCTCGTCTAACAGGGGAGAAACCCAAGAGGCGAAGGGTTGGGACCTGAAGGCCTTCAGGAACACCGACTCCTCCTCAGAAGGGGCTTTGGATGGAATTCGCCTCTCTGTCTCAGTATTTCCAAGATATCTGAAAAAGTTATCGTCAGAAGACAACTTGGGGGACCCCTCTGACTCCTCGAGGTCAGTGTTAGACGTGAGAGACTCATCTTGGGAGTCAATGTGCTTCCTCTTGCACAGTCTCTTTCTGGGGGGCTCCTCAGGTAAAAAATCCGGGGAGGCCTCAGAAAGCTGGGGACCACTCATGGAGGTATCCTGAGGCCTTAGGTCTCCGCTTTCCCTAGATAGAGTGATCTGATACTGATATCAGTGCTGGAGGAGGAAGAGTGTCGGTGCCGTAAGATGCAGCTGACAACCTGGCCAACACACTCCTCATGACCTCGAAAGCTGATCCCCCCCCCCCCCGGCTCCGAAGGTCGACTAACCACAGAAGACACCCTCCGAGCCGAGGAAATGAGGTCTGAAGCCGATGTCGGGTCCACACTCACCCGAGCCAAAGTGCCGAGAGGAAGGCTCAGAGCCGAAGATCGACCCAACACCTCCCTCTCGGCTCTGACCGGCGATCTGTGAATCCTGGACCCCGTGGACGACGCCGACGGGGTCGGAGCCGAGATGCCAGAAGGGGCTACTGGAACCGACCTCGAGGCGTCCGACGGAACCGACAGCTCTGGCTCTGAAGAAAGGTCCGGAGGAGGAACAGCCAAAGATGAAGGGAGGATGGGCTCCGGAGCCGAAAGCAATTTAACCAGCACCGATGACTGGAGCAGTTTCCTCACCACTCTCGACATAGTCATCGGAAAGGGTCCTAGAGGACAATGGTCAGAGATCTGGATCTCCCTACAGAGGGAGACGTATGAGTCGGAGAAACCGGTCGAAAAACTGGAGACTGGCTCCGAACTGACAAATCTGTCACCGGCTCCAATAAACTGGGAGCCAATGTTGTCATCGATGCACTGTCTTCTGTTGGCCCCGAAGCCAGTGGCGCTGAAGAAGCAACTGTAGTTCTAATGATTTTCTCTGGCAGCTCCGAGGAGACTGACGGAGCCGGAGAGTGTTTCTTAGAGGATTTTTTGTCCGTCTTTTTGTCAGGTTTGGAAGGAGAGGACCTGGAACTGGAAGACCTTTCCAAATCCTCTTCAAAGGAAGGTTTCAGCAATCCTCTTAATATTAGCTTGTTCTTCTCTTGCAGCACGCGGGGGCTGAAAGCATGACAGAACAAGCAGGATTCCTGTAGATGAATAGCCCCCAAACAATACATGCACACAGAGTGCCCATCTGTCAAAGACATCTTGTTATTACACTTGACACACTTTTTAAAACCCGAAGGCCTGTGCTTTTTAGAATCCTTAGACATGTTGATGACAAGAATGCACACACACACACACACACACACACACACACACACACACACACACACACACAGGGGAAAACATTAGGGACACCTTCACCACAGTAACCAAATGGAGCACGGGAAACTATAGCCTCTAACTTAAATGGCCTAGAGACCACGGGATAACCACAGGGAGGACTAGGTCCCCTAAGTTAAACGGGCCTAGCCCAGGGAATAAGGGAACAAAAAACAGTCACACAACAAAGAACCTGCTAACAGGTCTGCTCCACAAAAACAGGGGAGGACTAGGTCCTCTAACTGAAACGGGCCTAGCCCGTAAACACCAAAGAAGGAAACAGGATGCCAAGAAAGGTTCAACTGAACCGGTCAGAAACAAAACACACACATTAGCTACGAAAATAGCTTTTGGAGCTTCTAACTTGAAATATAAATAGAAAAATTGTACTTGGCCATAGCCAAGAGCGAGACCACGTCCGAGCTGTACGAGCGGCAAATGAGATCTGGGGATAGGCATGTTGCAGCATGGGATACCTCTTAGCCACGAGCCAATTGAAGACTTTGAGCTAGAGTATGGCCAAGTCGGAGCCGAGGTTCGGCTCCGAACCCACGGGTAACAGTGTAGGCGAGATTAGACTACATAACATCAGTAGTTCAATATTCATTCTGTAAAAGAACCAACAACCACTACTAAGTGGACCATTGCTGATCTCAGTATAGCACATACATGTTTGTAAAGCAGTACTCCCACAGATATTCACATTTCGGTAGCATGCATGCAATGGCAGATCCATTGGTTTGAAAACCTTTATAATGTTTATGCATTTGTGGAACCCAAAACAGGCAACCAAAGCACCAGTTGTTGCTGCTGTTTATATATTACAAGGCCTGAACTTGCCTCCGCTCTTCCATGTGTCTGTAAGTCAGTGAGCAAATACAGCTGAGGGGGCTGCAAGGCGCACAGTGGTGCTTGTAGAGCAGAAATATGATAACTGGCCAAGTTTACATTATTAATCAGGAATGCAGTTGTCCCATTATTTTCATATTGATAAGTTATTCCCTGTGAGGGAGTCTTTTAGGTTAATCCAGGTGTTGTGCGGAACATGCTGCCATTACTGTATGAAAATGCTGTGCGAGGGCACAAGGAGTTCTCATGTAAAAGTGCAACTGATAAAATATTTAAGTGTTTGGAAAACCTTGGGTTTCATGACCTATAGCTTTTGTCTGTGGAGTTGTTAAAACCTATGCAGCCAGGAAAGTACGTGTTCTTTACAGTCCTGTTCTTAAGCATACTGTAAAATTTCATGTCATAATTTGAAAGTACAGACATCAGGTGGTTTCTGAAAGCCATAATGTCTGTGACAGATCCTAAAATAATTATAGGCCTTTACTTGCCTAGAGTGTACCTTGTTATGTGTTTGTGCCTGGATACAGAAACTCAAGAGCCTTTCTTTATGGTTTTTACGAGTGTTTGCTTACCTTTAATTTGTGTTGTATGGCTGTTCTCAAGTTCCTCTTCACTTTTGTTGTTGCTGCTACTTTTCTCTTTCCTCCATGCCTTTCCTTGGAACTTACTCCATAGAATGTTTTATTTTACAGTGAATAAGATATCGTAGAAGAAAATGTAGAAACTGAATGCACTGTTATATTGTACTGCCAATAACGCAGTACAGGTGTTAGCTGCTGGAGTTACGGATTATTGCTTAGGGCTTCACATCTTAGCCCACATCACCTCAGATAACTACTTGTTACAAAAAGTCTGAATTAAAGACAGGTAAATGCAGTAACAAATTGCATTTGTCAATCTGTTATTGCTTTAGCTGAAAGGTCTAATGTCACCAGTTCTAAACTCAGATGATCAGACACCATAGAAGACCCAGAGCCAAGTAGAAAATGCCAGCTGTGTATTCTTTCATGATGTTCAAATACCATCACATCATCTAGTATTGAGAAAAATACAGCTCTAAGCAGCAAATATTGATCTGAAGTAGTTGACTTCATTTGTTCATCAACCTATGGGATGTCAAATCCGGACCGGATCCGAGACGGCAGCTTCACCAACATGATCTGTGCTCCAAGCTCCTCCCCTTACCCATAATACCCCTCCATCTCCTTCCTTCCCTCAGATCTCGTTTGCCGCGGCTTTGCCAAGCAGCATGGTCTCAGAGCTCCAGGCATGGTAGGTGCTTTTTTCGGCTATTTTTGGGTGTTAGTGTTGCTGTTGGTTCAGGCAGGTTCCCTTTCCCTTTTCTTAACCTCCCCTTCGTTTTGCTTTGTGTTTACTGTTTTTTCTGCAGCAGTTAGAGTAGGCCTTCTCTCCCTTCCCCCTCCTTGCTAGTGAGCTGTATGTGAGTGGTGTGGTCGGGCAGGTTAAGGCTTTGTGCCTCCTGCCTTTATTTTGTTGACATGGCAGATCAGCAGTCTAAACTGATCTTCAGAAATTGCGCAAAGTGTGGCCATAAGTTGTCCCCGGCTGATGGCCACACTCTGTGTGTGGTGTGTTTGGGGGCAGCCCATCTTTCCACAGACTGCCCTGTTTGTGTGGGGTTCAACCCCAGAGCCCTGAAGGATCACAGGATGAAATTGATCCTTAAGGGGCTTCTTCCCGCTACAGACACGGCTGCCTCCACTTCTCTTATGGTCACGGCCGTGACTACTTCTTCCTCTTCAGTCCCTGTCTCTTGCTCTCCCTCCCCTCCCAGGCTGGGACTAACCTTTTCTAACCTAACCTTTTCTAGGCAAACCAAGTTTCTAAGGTAACCATTGCCGGATGGATTTCCCTTTGCATCCTTCAGGTTTACAAAGACAAAGGTATGCCTCTTTCGGGTAGGATAAATGCCCATTCTCCCAGCTCCATGGCTATGTCAGCTGCCTTTTGGTCTAGTGTGTCTTTAGATGATATTTGTTCAGCAGCTACTTGGTCCTCATCTCACACCTTCATTTCCCATTATAAATTGGACTTGGTATCTAGGGGGAGAGCATCCTTTGGCTCCGCGGTGCTCCAAAATATCCTTCCATAAGAGCCACGGGAGGTTTTCGTAGCTGGGGACTCTGTCCCACAGGTTGATGATCACATGAACTCAACTACTTCAGATAAAGAAGTTATGTACTCACCATAACATTCCATAGCTAAACGTCTGAGTCCACAGTACACCTGAGCAGTCAGTGCTACTGGTAGTTGCAGTCACAAAATTTGATGCACAAATTCCAGCATTTTTTTAAACTTACTAAAACCATTTATGACATGCACATTTCATTTATTTCTTTTTACTTTGTTATTTGTGGATCAGATAAGCCTACTGTACATAAGTATCTCCTTTCAGGGGCAACATTGGAGTTGTGGTGAATGTGAAATTAGGTCATTCACTCCTACAGTGTTGATTTCTCTGTTTACTGCTTTACTTCTGCAACACTAGTTTTGTGGGTTGTCTTGTCTCATTCTAGGTTAAAGAGTTTTATAGCTGGACCTCACTTATTGCTTTTTTTATAGTGTAACTTAATCTCTGTACTTTACTTCCATTATTCAGTTCCATGATTAAATATTTTAAATGTGAAGACATGATTTTAACCAATAAAAGTAAAACAGCTTGTTCTTCTTTTCAGTGGAAATTATTTTTCTACTGTTTAAATTTTCTTTGGCTGTGAGCTCCAGAAATTACCATTCCAATTGCCATCGGTTAGGAATGTGACACCTTATTAACTGACTACCAGCAGTTGTTCAAAATATTTTAATGGAAAAAGCACAAGTTATATTAAACTGTGTTAACTTGTTTTCTCTTTGCAAACTGATTTACGTAGGGCAGACAAAGCATACTCAGATGGAATGTATATTTTATAAGGATCTCTTAATATGTTAAAATTTAGAACATATGTTCTCTTTGACCGGGACATTAAGTGGAATGCTATAGCAAGATTTTAAGAAAAGTGCAACCAAATACATTTTTTTGCAAAATAAAACGATAGATATATGCTTAAATATGATAGAAATACCCAAAGATTCCGAACCAGTGGTGGCTTAGAAAAGATTTGGACGTATGAACATGCATAATCAAGGTGGAGACTTGGTTCTAGTAACACTAGCTTTAATATTTTTGTTGAACTTGACAGATTTTGCTGCAGTTTATTAAAGGGTAACATTAGGTGCATGATGAGTATAGAGTGGATGTTTGAAAGCTGCATTAAAATAAACAGTAAGTAACTTGGCCAGCAAGAATGGTGTTACTAATCATGTTACTAGTGTTAATAAGAAAGGTAAATTGTCTAACATTGATATGGTAATACTAATAAAACAGTGACAAGACTAAAGATCTTTTCCTGGAAGGAGAAAGAAAGTACATATTCTTTGCTCATGTCTAGCTATTAAGATATTTTGGGTCACACTGCACATGCAAGTCAGGCAGATTTTATACACAAGAAATAAGTGCTTATGCTGTAGAGGCAGAACCAGATATTCTTCACTCTTGCTTGATTTGTGAACATTTTAATACCTGGCTCTCAAAGTAGCATTTTAGTGATTTATTGGCTATTAATATAACATAGTATTGGAACTGGAATGTGTGCATTGTGTAATCTTTGAAAACTTGATAGCTTCTGTTTATAGTCTGTTAATCTGTATGCATGAGTAATAAATGCTAGCACCTGGAGCTTGAGATAATTACTCGCCTCTTTTGCTGAGTCTTAGAGTATTTTGGTACTTGGAAACTGAAATAACTCTTTTAACGCCTTTAATTGTTAATATGTATAATAAGAACAGGATATATACATTATGTTAAATTTGTGCAAAGTTTGAAAACTTGCTGTATTCTGTTTTAAATAAGAACTCTGTGAATATGCAAGTTGTAGACGGAGAAATTGCCCTCCACTAATGTTCTGTAGTAGCATTAAAATGTCTGATCTGACATGTACATCAATGCATTTGTATTGCTTGAAGTGATATAAAATGAACATAATTTCATTGTAACACATTTCTCTGAAGTGTATTTAAGGCACATAGTTACATAAAAAATGCTTTGAAGTGTATAAATATTTGATTTACAGACGATAGTGTAGAACAGTATCCCCCTGGATGTGCAGTAATAAACCCTAGCCAAATACAGGCCAAACATAATGTATGCATGCCTGCTATTCCTGTGCCATGCATACTTAATGAATATTCATTGCCTTCATAATTTCTGCACAGAAGGTAGGTAATGAATATTTGTAGATTAACCCATAGCTGACTGCAGCTGTAAAGATAAACTTATCATTGCCCTTTTGCTATAAATATAACCAAAAACCTAAAAGTATATCAAATGAGATGAAAACCTATATTTTTATTATAGCAATTAGTAGACAAATACAGGTGGAATTTAAATAACTATAAAACAGTGTAGCAGAAAAACAGAGTGAAGGAAAGTCTGTAACAACACACGTAAGACAGCATTGCTATACAATCCAGCGTAGCTTTCAACCTTCCATCTCCAGAATGTGGAATACTCTGTCTTAATGCGGAACATTTAATAGCAGCTTGCTAACAGCTTCAGCTAGAAAATTACAAGATCATTTAAGTGTTATTACTTTACACTTATACAAAGTTTGTTTGATGAATTAATATGGTTCAATATTATTTAATATGGCCATTAGTTGAAAAAATTCTTAACACTGAAAGTGTGATAGTCCTTTTCAGTGCGGAACATGAACTTTTTAAGACTAGGGCTGTGGAATGGTTTTCATAATGACGTACACTTGAGAAATATCCAACCCGGAGTATTAGATATCTGGAATGAGTGTATTTTATGGTCATACCAGTTATGTCACTGGATGACATTTTTTTCCTCAAGGTATTATCTGCCAGTACAGCTCTCCAACAACTTGAAGTAGATGTTCTTCGTTTTCCATTGCTGCAGTCCTTACTATTGGGTATAGTCCGTATCCAGTCGGCCCGAATACCAGAGTATAAGGCTGACGTCGGTCAGGGCGCATTAGACTGACGTCAGTACGTCAGGGTACTAATGCGCATGACCGGCGTCATATCCTCAGTCTTTTTTGCCGCGTGGTCCGATGCAGAAGCAGTTTTGCGAGTGCAGGTTGGCGTTCTGAAATATTTCCGAAACCGGAGTTTCAGACCGAATCAGAGTTGGCTAAGTACCCCGTTGGGGAACATTTTGGTTTTTCTTGCCTCAGTATTTAACCGGATGTCAGAAAAAGTGAATAACTGTATTTCTTGTGGGAAACAAATACCTCATAGGGATTACCATACATTGTGTATACCTTGTTTAGGGCCTGAGCACGTCGTTGTTGGTTGCCGCTCTTGTGCTAGGTTTAACAAACGCACTATTAAGAGGAGGTTAGACTGTGCCAGATTAGTGTTTGGGAAGCGTTGCAATTATAAAATGCCGTCGGATGCTCCGCGCCCGCTTCCCAAGAAGCGCAAGGACAAAACAGCGAAGCCTAGGGTTGATGAACCGGCAGTCCCGGACGTCGGTTCTTTAGATGGCTCAGTGGAGCCAGAGGTTTTGCCAGGAGTTTCTATGGAGTCTCAGGCAGAAACTTTACTTTTACAGGATGTACCCTCTCAGGAGGCAGGCCAGGCTGAGGGGCTTCTCAGGTAACTATTCTTCCCTCTCTTCCCAAAGTAGTTAGAGCCTCTCCTTCTGTTGCCAAAACTTCTTTTAGAGGTAGGCCAACTTCAGCTTCAGTAGGGGCTTCTCCTAGCCTTTCGGGTTCTGTACCTAAGAAACATATGCTTAAAATGGCAGAAGATTTGATTACTATGATTAGAGGTTCTATGGGCCCTCCTGATAAGAGGCCTAGAGTGGAACCAGAGTTTGACAGTTTTGAACAGGGTTCAGGGGCTTCTGAGTCTTCTGCGGAAGATTTGCAGGAGTATCCTCATTATTCTGATTCTGATGTGGATGATGCCACTCCTTGGCTTCTCCTCCTGAGGATTTTTCATTTTCAGAGACTCTGCATTCCATGAGGGAGCACTTTAAATGGGAAGGCCAGGATTACTCTGATTCCAGGAAGAGACTTAGGGAATTCTTGTTTTACCCCAGCATAGGCCCTTAGCTATACCTCCTGTGTTGAATGTGGTGGAAGATGTTTTTGCAGAGGCTTCCTGAACCCTGATTCTTTGCCTCCTGCTCCTGTTAAACCTGATAGGTACTATAGGGTGCCCGAAGCTCATAAGTATTTGTTTAAGAGTCCTAGGGCGGACCCAGAAACTGTTTCTCAGGGGCCTAAAGGTGTTAAGGCCTCTGTGGTTAAAAATCCTGTTCCCACTGACAAAGAGGCAAGGGCGTTAGATAGGTGGGGTAAGAAAGTGTATACTTCTTCCACTCTAGCCATGAGAGCGTTGAATTGTCAGTTTCACATGCTGAAATATCAAAATTATCTCCTTTCACAATTGAAATCTAAGGTGGATGCTTTGGCGGAAGGTATTGATTGTAAAGACTTGCTGGATTTAGTTTATGTGTCTGAACAAGTGGGCAAGCATTCTTTGCAATGTGGTTTTGATGCTGTGCAGGCCTCCTCGAGGGTGGCTGCCACTAGTTCTGTTCTTCGCAGGCATGCCTGGTTGAGGGATCAAAATTTGGCTGAGCATGTTAAGACAAGGATTTTGGATGCTCCTTTACAGTCTGATGTGTTGTTTGGTTCACCTGTGGAAGCAGTTTTAAAGAAAATGGAGGACAAAGCTAAGTCTATGCAAACTGTTAAAGATTTTTTGCAGGTACAGCCACCGAAGTTTAGTAGAAATTGGCCTGCTAAGGGGTGGACATATCCTGCTTATGATTCCCAGTCTAGGGGTAGGTCTAGACGTGGTAGGGGCAGGGCTCAAGGTTCTTTTAGGCCTGGAACAGGGAGTTCACCTGCTCAGACTTCTGGTGAGGGCAGGGGTCAGTCCTTTCGTAAACAGACCCAATGACCTGCCTTTTCAGCTGCCAGTAGATTTTCGTCTGGCAGCTCCTTTGGAAGGACGACTGTCTCTTTTCAAAGAAAATTGGGATTTAATTACTCAAGACAGATGGGTGTTGGACATCATTCAGCCAGTCCCTGTATCAGAAAGGGGCCTAGGATTTTATTCTCGCATGTTCCTAGTACCACAGAAGGGGAACATGTGGAGACTGCTTTTGGATTTATCTCTCCTCAACACTTCTCTGGACATTCCCAAGTTCAAGATGTTGACGTTACAACAGCTTTTACCCCTGCTGGGCAAAGATCACTGGATGGTAACTTTAGATCTCAAGGAAGCTTACCTTCATGTGCCTATCAGGCTAAGTTACAGGAAGTATCTGCGGTTTCTAGCTGGAGATTCTCATTATCAGTTATCTGCATTGCCCTTTGGCTTATCTACTGCGCCCAGAGTATTCACAAAGGTTCTGGCTCCAGTAATAGCTTACTTCAGGCTACAAGGACTTCAAATCTATCCTTATTTAGACGACTGCCTGATTCTGGCTCAAGAAAAGGAAGACCTTCTACAGCATCTGGAATATCTTATAGCAGTGCTAAGATGCCTAGGGTATTCTGTGAACGAAATAAAGTCCAGTCTAGTACCCTCTCAAGACATGTGCTTTCTGGGTGTGAGACTGAATACAGCAGCCCAGATGGCCTTTTTAACCCCGGACAAACAAAAGAGTCTATCACTTTACTTCCATCACCTATCTCATCAGTCCGTGCTGACTGCAGAGACAGTCCTTCAAGCATTAGGGTTCATGGCATCTTGTATTCTGGTGCTTCCCAATGCCAAACTGCATATGAGGAAGTTACAATGGTATCTCAAAAATGTATGGACACAGCACTGCCAGGATTTAGACACTGTCATTCAAATAATACCTTGCCTTCAAAGAGAATTTTTGTGGTGGGCTCAGGTATGTCACCTAAACAAGGGACTCTCTGTGACCCGGCCAGAGGCGAGTCAGATTTTACCGACAGATGCCTCAGACATTGCTTGGGGAGCTCATCTAAATGGAAAGTGGATACAAGACAAGTGGCCTGCCAGACTACAGCATCTACATATCAACATGAAGGAGATGTTAGCAGTCCAGTTCGCATTGCTGGCTTTCAAGGAGTTACTTCTTCCAGGGCAGGTGTTGATTCTAACAGACAACACAACTGTCATGTGGTACTTCATCAAACAAGGGGGAACACATTCTTATCCTCTATGCAGGCACGCAATGATTTTATGGGAGACTGCGCTACGCTTGCACCTAACTCTTCAGGCAAGGTTTCTGCCAGGAGCACAGAACTCCTTAACAGATGTGTTAAGCAGACAAATCATGGATCCCCACAAGTGGAAACTGGATCTTCATGTATTTCAGAAATTGACAGTGTCATGGGGAACTCCAGACATAGATCTGTTCGCTTCTCCACTAAACCACCAGCTGCCACAGTTTTGCACAAAGGGGTTTCATCACACAGCTTGGAAAGTGGATGCTCTGTCTTTCAGTTGGACAAACCTTCATGTGTACGCCTTTCCACCTCTGCCTCTTCTTCCAAAGGTACTGTTAAAGGTCAGACAGGATAGGCCAAGGATGATTTTGATAGCTCCAGATTGGCCTTGGCAACACTGGTGCCCTCTACTACGGAGTCTGGTAAAGAAGCCTCTATGGCCTTTACCTTTGATTCCACATCTGTTATCCCAGCAGGACGGTCATCTGCTCAATGTCAAGCTTCACTCTCTTCATCTGACAGCCTGGCATATTCTGTGTTGAAACACAGCAGGTCTCAACTTCCTCAACAAGTTTTAACTGTGATTAGGGAAGCTAGAAGACCTAGTACAAGGAAAGTGTACGCAGCAAAATGGAAGAGATTTTTATTTTGGAGTAAAGCAAAGAATTTGGAGATTTCTGAGCCTAATTTGAGTATGGCTCTTCAATATCTTACTGAGTTACTGGACAAGGGTCTGTCCTTCTCTTCCATTAAGATTCATGCTGCAGCAATCTCAGCTCACTATGATTGTGACCCACCATTGTTTTCGCATCCTTTGTTCAAGCAGTTTCTTAGAGGGGCAAAAAATATAAGACCCCCGTAGAGCTCCTACTCCTGCTTGGGATCTCAATTTTGTGTTGGAAAAACTTACTCTACAACCTTTTGAGCCTGCGGCTACTGCTGAATTGAAATATTTGTCATGGAAGACTGCTTTTTGTTGGCTATTACTTCTGCAAGAAGGGTGTCTGAGTTGCAGGCCCTTATGGCAGTCGAGCCCTTTTGATTTTCCATAAGGATAGGGTATCATTACGTACTAATCCTTCCTTTATGCCTAAGGTGGTTTCTAGTGTGGCTTTAAACCAAACTATTCATTTGCCTACTTTTTATGCAGACCCCCAAAATAAAGGGGAAAAGATTTTGCATACTTTAGATGTACACAGGCAATTGCGTTATTACTTAAGCAGGACTAAGGATTTTAGGCAGTCTCAGCAGTTGTTTGTTTCTTTTGCTTTGAGTTCAAGAGGGCAAGCCTGTGTCAAAACAAACTATTTCTAGGTGGATTGGCTTTTGCATTGCATTTTGTTATTCCCATCATGGCAAGGAGGTTCCAGCTGGGATTAGGCCTCATTCCACTAGGGCTACTGCCACTTCAACAGCATTTCTACGGGGTGGCAACTAAGGATATTTTGGAAGCAGCTACTTGGAGTTCAGTGCATACTTTCTCTAAGCATTATCACCTTCCTATCTACTCTAAGTCTAGGGCTGGTTTTGCCACAGCTGTTTTGCAAGGCATGTTGTCAGCTCCTGCTTCTTTATGATTTGCCAGCCTCCCTTACCTCTGCTTTGGGATTCTACCCAATAGTAAGGACTGCAGCAATGGAAAACGAAGAACATAGTACAGTTTTGTACCTACCATAAATGTAGATGTTCGAGGATTCCATTGCTGCAGTCCACTTTACCCTCCCTCCTTCCCCTCTGTGTTTAGGGGTGGTTGTGTAGGTGAGTTTACCTGCTTATATTTTTGTATATATTGTTCATGTTTTGGTGCAGGTATTTTGGGCCTTGTCTTTTTAGGGTCTTCTGACATCTGGGGCAAGAAAAGACTGAGGATATGACGCCGGTCATGCGCATTAGTACCCTGACGTCAGTCTAATGCGCCCTGACCGACGTCAGCCTTATACTCTGGTATTCGGGCCGACTGGATGCGGACTATACCCAATAGTAAGGACTGCAGCAATGGAATCCTCGAACATCTACATTTATGGTAGGTACAAAACTGTACTTTTCTAAACGTCACCCCTCCCAGAAAATTAAATAATTATGTATAAAAGTACTTATGCCTAAAGTATAATGAAAAAGAAAACTAAAGAGCAACTGTCCAAAACAGGATGAACTGTTTCATGAAGCAGTATAAACCTAAAGTATGCATGTCTCCAAAACAAGATTAACTGTTTTATTTTCAGTATATATCTGCTTGATGCTTTTAAGACATGAAATGTTGACTTACTTTTTAAAGTAATAAATATTGCAGCTGACAGCCTCATTTTTATAAATATTCGTTATCTACTAGATTTAATGAATATTCATAAGCTTCCCAGGTATTTGCAAATACATTACTTCAGGCTGGTGAACTTTCAGTGATAGTTAATTTCTACATGATGCATTGGATTTGCACATGCTATTCATGTTAGGAATGCTCAAGGCAATATGAACTGAGAGTGATAGTGTTCTACACTTGTGCTGTTATATTACTACTGTTATTAAATGAATGAATACTGATGGCACTTTAATAATGCTTATTTTATATGGAGATTGATGAGCTTTAAGTGAAAATATTTATTGACTGAAAAGTGTTTTATGTCTTGTACATATGAAAATAATGCTGCTGATTGGAATATTAACATTAGCATAGTGCTAATGCAGTTATAGATTATTTTGAAGCTTGCAACTGGCTGCTGTTAAAGAAAGAGTACAGATTGCACTTTAAAAGATAGACTGAATGTTCATTTTATATGGACATTGTAAATAAGTGAAAGAAGTCATTGAACAAAATGTGTTGTATAGATAAAGAGTGTGACTTCTTTAAATACGTTTTTAAATTCTGAGCGATTTGATTGTGCAGTTAATGAATGTTGTTTAAATATTAAAAATTAATTTGTTACTTCAGAAGGTTTGTATAAGCTAAGGAACCAGGATATATTTTAATTAAAGAAATAAAAGTGAAGTTTTAATCAGTATGTGTCTTTATGTTTCGCCTGTGTTTCTTTTAACTCACTTTAGGTTGGATTAATGAAATTCAGCAACCCAGTACATTTTGGTTAACTGACTTTTAGTCACATGGTAGTAAAATAGAGACTATTGCACCTAGGCCTGCAGAGTTAAGCTCACTGGTAAATCACAAGTTTAATCCTCTGCATCAACTGCTAATTCATGTAAAGACAGAAATTGCTGCTGACCATACCTGTCAACCTCTTAGCTCAATAAATCTGGACAACGCCTGACAGAATGGGAAAACAAAGGTCCAAAAATAGGGACAGATTTTAAATATTGCTCTTATAAAATTAATAAGTTCTACATGGTTTGTGTTAAAATGCATTTTATAAAGGATATGAAGTCTGAAACTCAAATGTATGTCATTCTTTAGTGATTTCACTCCTCAGATCATCCCAGGGATTTTCCAGAAAACCACAGATTTTATGAATAACAGACTGAAATTATGAGGCAAAAATCTGGACAATTCAGCTATGCTGCTGACTGAAGTACAGCATCCTTTTTTCTCTACTGGCAATTCTTAAGCTGTTCATGTATGTTAAGCTAAAATAAGTAGAAGTCTTGTTTTTTTTGCTCTTTAATTGAAAAGCGGAGGAGATGTAGGTCTGGCTGTAGGAAGCTATTTAGTCTAGTAAAAGCAGATTTATTTATTTATTTATTTTGGCTCTTTGATTGAAGACTTTGGAGGCAGGCATCTGGCTGTAGGAAACTGATTTGTGGAAATATACCAATCGGCTTGCTACAGTAAAAGCAGAAGTCTTTTTTTTCCCTCGTCAAATGGTAAAAATGTGGCAGCCAGCTTGCTACAGTGTTTTTTACTCTTCACTTGAAAAATTAATGGGGTTGGGTGCTTTTTTGGGGACTGGCATTGGGTGCTAGAGGAGGCACCTATGGCATTGGTTGCTGAGGCAAAACATACTTAATGTGTTGCTCAGTCACCAATTTATAACTAAGGATTAAATAAAACAAATTCAGCAGTACAGGATTAACTTGTTAGCATCAGACAGCCTCAGTCCATTTTACCAAACTTTCATGAAGGGCACTAAAGATATGTGTTCACATTTAACTGTAGCAGTTAGATTCTTAACATGGAGTGGCAGCTACCTTTTTTACATTTTGATATTAAAAAAAAAAAGTTATAACTGAGCACTTATGCACCCTGAAAGACGTACATTAGAGCACAATTCAACAGTGACGAATTTTAGTTGATCCTCCTTTGTTCTCTGCCTTGTGGAGGCCATTTCTGCATGTGCTGCTTCTGTTGTTAGCCCAGAAAATGCCTTTTTTAAAGCTGCAAGTGCAGGAACTGAGAAGTGGGTACAAATCCAAATGGCTTTTTGGAGTACAGCTTGGACATCGTTGCCTGATGCTATACAGCTTGTAGTGGGTCTCCCAGAAGTAACATGGCACCTGTAATGAAAAGAGCAGAGAAATTGAGTCCTACACTGCCGGTAGAGCCAGGTAGTCCATTTGCTGGCCAATGTGCTGTCAGTGCTGCTGAATGTAGCATGTTTTTCATAGTAGCCTTGGTATATCAGCCATAAAAACATATTTATGCAAGATAGACTGTATTTTTGCTTAAATTTATAATGGGAAGGATATACTTTTTTGCAGAGCTGCTACATATGCATAGTCATGGGATTTATTGACCATGGTTTTGCATGTAACTGATGTATTTAAGGTGCAGTTGTTAAATTATTCCTGAAACTGCATACAGTCTGTAGACACAGAAGTAGTATACAGTTTGAATACCGGTGTTGCGGGTGCCATTCTGAGCTCTATAGAGATAGAGGAGTTAATAGATGCTTGGAGTTGTCATCACACCTCTTGGTGGTAATTCATATCTTCTGAAGGACTCAGAGTAAAGGCAAGCCGGACTCAGAAGGTAACCCACTGACAAATTTGAACTGCAGAAATGGGACTTCCCCACAAAAAAAAAAAAAAAAAAAAATGCACACAGTTAAGTACACTTTGCATCACCTGAAAAAGGGCGACAATGGCAGTTTTCACTTCAAGTAAAGCTTTAGTCTGTGCTGGAGTGCCTTTCATGTTATATTCAAGTTAGTAAATTCATGCTTGAATTCAAAGTGTAAACATTTCCCGTATGCGGATGTATGTGATAATATAGCAATAACCCACGCCTGGGTGTGGGTAATGCGGGATTTAACCACGGTTGGCGTGGTCGCCCGAGGGACCAAACAAAGACAACCGTGGTTAAATCCCGCATTACCCACACCAAGAAGTGGGTTATTGCTGTTATACTATGACATTATTTAAGAAAAGAAACAATTACTTTTCTTAAATAATGGCATTGTATAATGCCTCTTTGCTGCCCTTCCACAGCTGTCTGGCATCCGTGGCAGTTCTGATGTACTGCGCATGCCTACACAGTACATCAGAGCTGTGGCCAACAGCAACGGAGAAAGCAAGATCTCCGTTGCTTTTTTACTGTTTCGCTATGTTAAATGGGTTTAACATAGCGAGACAGCTTTAAAATAAGCAACGGAGATGTCCGTTGCTTATTTTAAAGCCGTCTCGCTATGTTAAACCCATTTAACATAGCGAAACAGTAAAAAGCAACGGAGATCTTGCTTTCTCCGTTGCTTTTTTTTTAAAACCTGTCTCGCTATGTTAAATGGGTTTAACATAGCGAGGCAGCTTTAAAATAAGCAACGGAGATCTCCGTTGCTTTTTTTAAACCTGTGTCGCTATGTTAAACTCTTTTAACATAGCGAGACAGTGTTTTAAAAAAAGACTTATACTAATGGAAAAAGTCCTGGCGACTGGACCTTTTTCCATTAGTATAAGTCGATTTACAATGTGCATGCTGGCCAATCAGCGTGCACGTTTTGGAATATTAATAGGGGATCATGGTATAATGTGCAATAATATATGACCAGCAGGTCAGATTGCCATGTGTCTGTGCTACCAGTGACAGTCCAAAAACTTGCATTGAACTCCAAGGGAGTTGTTCTTCCAACCTCTGTTCAGTTGCCAGATTATTGCGTTTTTATTTTCTTCTACAGAGAAGTATATTTAGTCTAACAGGTAAATACTTGGAAGGGACTAACTGCGTGGATTTTTGATTGTCAAGGCTCAAAGTTAGTCATATGTCAGTCATTAGATTGAGTGTCTGGACTAATTGTGCGATTTTGTGCATTAGTTATGCTGCATTAGTATATGGGGTGATGCATATCATATGGATCTTTAGCGCAGGAAGTTCTATATTTGGGAATATTGCTAGAGGCAGACTTCACTCTTCAGCCAGAGGTTTGCAGCAGTTGAACATCCCTAGGACATGTGGTTAGAATCTCATATCATGGGCATTAGAAGGCTGCAAGTTTTTAAGACAGAGCACCACATACCTTTGAGTCCTTTTTTGATGCCTGAACTAAACTTTGTTTGCTTAGCCTTATCATTTCTTCAGATGCTTCTGGCCTACTTCAGCAGTTTAATTTTTTTTCATACGACATATGTTAATAAACTTTTTTATCTAAATGTAACTGACAAGTTGTTGGTTATACTGGATCTGCTGATAGACATCCCTGCAAAAATTGCCAACAGGTGGTATTGTGCTTCTTACATTCATCCCAAGGATAGACACTTAAATCACTTGTTTTGTTTGGAAAGGTGAAGAAAATGTAAGGCACTGTATTCACTGTGCTTCCTTTAGAGATTTTGTTTTAGTTAAACCATGTGATATAGTGCCTAGAGCCTTTCAATTTTGTTTTAAGTCGTTGCTGTCAAAAGCAATGCACACTTGTTTTTACAAACGCTATATAAATTCATGTTAGCAGCAAATGCTTCATTTGTATGTTTACATCTTGTGTTAAAACTTCATCTTGTGCTCTTGTATATTTAAAAAGTGATGCAGAGCTCAAAGATGTGCTGTATTGAGGTCCTTATAGAAGCGTTTTTAGACAACTAGAAAACCATTATTTGCATTCTGTTTTTAGTTGACTGATGTCCCTGATTAATTACAGAATTAATTATCAGTGGTCTGGCATTCACATTTGCCCATATGTAGGCTGATGTCCCTGATTAATTACAGAATTAATTATCAGTGGTCTGGCATTCACATTTGCCCATATGTAGGCAGTCTGAATTGCATGGAGTTATTCTAGAAGATGTGAATGCACTTACTGTTTTGTCTGTTGCCTAGAATACCGCTTAGCTTGAAATGGCTAGTCTGGGCTTGAAATTGTTTTTGTGTTCCCAGGCTTTGATGATTTCATTGAGCTAAAAATGTCATAAAGGTGATTGAGGTCACAGTGGAGATGATGAGCTGTTGAACTGATTTTTTTTAGCAGTCAGGAGTATCTCACCAGTGAGCTTATGAAAGACTCTTTGCTATTCCCTCTCCTCAGATTATAGTAGGTTTCATTCACTCCTCCAGATCTGGAGGAGGAACATAATGCACCCCATAGATTTGGGTGTAATCAGGCCTCTTTTAGGTTGCCTTACAATTCTAGGTCTTTCATTTACTGGGGTTGTGTGAAGGTGTTTAAGAATGAGTGTTTTCCTGCTCTGTTTGTAAGAGGCTTTGGTGACCCTGTTTAAAAAATTGTCTTTAGATGCCAGTGTCTGGGCAAGCTGCAAATCTATCTCCAGACCTTCATTTTATGACAAAGGTCATTGAGAAGGTGGTGGAGGTGCAGCTAGCATGACAACTTGCAGTGACTTGTCTGCTTGATCTCTTTCAGTCTCCCTTTTTAAGATGTGGCATTGAATGGAAAACAATCTTTTTTCTGTTTATAAATTATTTTGGTGTCAGAGTGAATGAAGCATTTAATTCTAGTCTTCTTTTTTATTAAACAACTTTGTTAATACTTCCATTACTTTATGCATGCATTGCCATTGTGCATTACAACACACTCCTGTATTTTTCAGTTCCTACCAACCTATTTATTTTAATAATTTATTTGATAATTATTTATATATTTTTCCTAAGTGTACTATTTATTTTAAGAGAATAACTTCATCTTTTTAATAATCCATGTTCTAGGTCTTCTATTTCCTTTTCAATATTCAGTACTTCATTTACAATTGTCTTCGATTTCCACTTTTGTGTAATTGCATTTGGACTGCTAACATTAAACCTAGTAAGGCCTTAGTATGTTGCAATGATTCTAAACCTAGACACCAATTTAGTTGCATCATCTTCTTACTTAATTGAGTAAATTCCACCAACTGTGTCATGCCATTCTGTAGGCAATCATTAACTCTGTTAACCCTATGCATTCCAGAAAATGTGTTCCCAATTTCCTGTCTTTCTCTTCACATCTCCAACATCTGCTCCCCTCTTGCTTCCCTTTTGAAGGAAAATAATTTGAAGTCTACTTTGAGTATAAAAGTCACAATCTGATGTTAATCTTCGTTCATTCCTTTCTGATGGGTTATCAGTTCCGTCCTCTGAACCAAGCCAGCCAATATCAAGCTCATATCAGCCAAAAACTCTAGCGCCAAGGTCCTAACCAGAATGCTCTGCTCCCTGTTACCACATTGCTGTACAGCCGTGTCAAGCCACTCTCTCAGCTAAGTGTCTAATTTTTTTGCAAACATATATTATTATTCAAAATTTTTCTCAAAAGTTTATTGTAATATTTTCCTACCCTATCGCACACTTTAGACTCTCTCCCTTTTAGTCTTTTCCCTCTTTTCTTACCGTGTGGTACTTCTCCATTACCACCGTTGGTAATCCTTCCTTTTCTCTTTTTACCCTTTCCTTGGATAGCCGTTATTCTTCCTTTTGCTACTGTGCTTCTTCTCAACACCAGTTATGTTGGATAAGAAAAATTCCGTTGGTTTCAAGCAGTGCAAGGATTGTGGTCATATGTTACCACTTTCCGATAGCCATGACTTGTGTTTACTGTCTTAATGTCTCCCCACTTGACTTTTGATCCTCCGTGTGGGATTTGTAAAAATTTCTCTACCAAGACTCTCAACGAGAGGAAGAATAAGTTAATTTTGAAAGGTCTCCTCAAGTCTCCTTTCTCTGAGGCTATTTCTGGGTCGGAGGGCTCACCCCTTCCTGTTAAACCCCGCAAGAGGCGTTCTTCCTCATCAAAGTAATCCCATTCTCCTCCCTCTGGAGATCGTAGGGAGTCTACTCACAAGAAGGTGAAAGTGATTGCTACGGCGCTGCCACCTGTGACCCAGTCGGCTCCAGACTCTGCACCACCCCTAATGATTTGGACTACAGCCATGTCTCCTTTATCAATACTGGCACCGGAGTTCCCGGTGCAGACAACTACGGTCAACTACTGGCCAGCCCTTTCAGTGCTCCTGAAGTGTTGCCCGACTGCTCACCTCTGGAAGCAGTCGGTGGTCATTTCTCCTTGTACCTCTCTGCCTGGCAAAAGATAACCAACGCTTGGGTACAACGGATTATATCCAGAGGCTATCACATCCCCTTTCATCTTTGCCCAGTCTCATCAAGAATATTACCCAACATTCCACCCAGTCAAAGGAAACAGCAGCACACGAAATCCAAAAGCTGCTACAAAAGAGAGTCATCCAGATGGTCCCCCCAAACCAGACAGGATCCATTTTTTACTCAAGGTTCTTTTTAGTGCCAAAAAGACAGGGGACTGGAGACCAATTTTGGATCTTAGTACACTAAACAAATTTGTAAAAACAGAGAAATTCCAGATGGTCACGGTTCAGTCTGTCCTTCCTCTTCTGGAAGAAGATGGTTGGATGTGCTTGTTGGATGTGTTCTGTAGATCTTCAAGATGTGTATTACATAAAAATGGACAAACGCTTAAGAAGATACCTCCGCTTCCATATAGAAGCCAGTCACTACCAGTTTCGAGCCCTGCCCTTCGGTCTCTCTACAGCCCCCAGAGTGTTCACAAAATGCATGGCAGTGGTTATCGCTCACTTGCGACTTTAAGGATTCCAGGCATTTCCATATCTAGATGACTGGCTCCTCAATGCCCACCAAGCATCTGCTGGAAGAAGCCCTGCAGTATACTCTCTTAACAGCTCGAAGCATGGGAATTACTATAAACTGGGAGAAAACCAACAACCCCAACTCAGCCTATGGAATTTATAGGGGTACTGTTGGACACGAGAAATTGCACAGCATCTCTTCCAGAACACAGACTTCAGAAAGTAAGATAACAAGTTCAACCGCTGCTCTGTCACCACAGATCCCCAGCTCGATCTATACTCCAACTATTGGGGTCAATGGCAGCCTCTATTACCATTGTTCCTCTAGCCAGATTCCACATGAGGCTTCTTCATTGGCTGCTTCTCACTCAGTGGTACCCTCTACAACATCATTTGTCTTTTCAGATAAATGTAATTCAGAGATGCAAGCAAGATTTACTCTGGTGGACGTCTCGAAATCCCCAACAATGGTCTCGTTTTTTCAACCCCCATCAACCGATAGCCACAGTGACCATGGATGCCTCCCTGATGGGGTGTGTGGGGGGGCTATGTCAGGGAAACTCGGTCCAAGGCACCTGGTCGGAGACAGAGGCCCTTTTGCATATCAGTGTCCTGGAACTGAGGGCGGTGCTTCTAGCGTTGCAAGCATTTCACTCCATCTTTCTGTCAGGGACTATTGCGATCCAATCAGACAAAATGTCATTGGTCTGGTACATCAACAAACAAGGGGGCACCAGATCTTACCCGTTATGCCGAGAGGCCTTGAGAATATGGCAATGGGCGAAAGCTCACAACTGCTTTCTGATTCCAATGCACATTCCTGGGAGCTCCAACGTGCTAGCGGACAAATTGAGCAGGTGCATTCTACAGCCTCACGAGTGGTCCCTCAATCCTCTGATAGTGGCAAAAATCTTCAACCGCTGGTGTCAGCCTTGCTGCGACCTATTTGCCTCCCCAGCCAACTACAAGCGCAGCAACTACTTTGCCCTAATCCCCCCTCGGAGACGGTCACCAAGGGACGCTTTAATCCACCTTTGGTCCTCGAGTATACTTTATGCTTATCCTCCTCTCCCCCTCATCTCCCAATTTCTAAAGAAAGCACGACAGTTGAAGAGCAAAGTGATTCTCATTGCTCCATATTGGCCTTGACAAGTTTGCTTTCCCTTCCTCTGGCTTCACCTGCTAGATCAACCATGGATCCTCAATCTATCCCCAACGTTGATCTCCCATCCGCATGGTCTGATTCACCCCAATCTAACAACCCTGAAACTTACAGCTTGGTTTCAACACTTCCAATGACTGCCAGGCATGAAAACTTTTCATCCCCTGTGTGCAGTATTGTTATTGCATTTCATAAATCATCCACCCGACTAATCTGTGTTAACAAATGGAAGGGGATCTCTCTATGGGCAGCAAATAAACAATGAGACCCCTTGTTAGCCCCAGTCTTTCACATCTTTTCCACTCTGGGGTGTCTGCCTCTACTATCCGTGTACATTTAGCTGCCATTTCAAATTTTTATATTGGTTTTCAAAGATTCTTCTCTTATGTCACACAGACTCTGTAAGACTTTCTTGAAAGGGGTTACCCACCTAAAACTTCCCTTTAGAGAACCCATACAACCTTGGGATTTAGATTTGGTTCTGCAAGCTGTAACAGCTCCCCCCTTTGAACCTGCTTTTTCTTGTGATGTAAAATATCTCTCTTGGAAAACTTTGTTTTTGATTGCAATCACATCGGCCAGGCGATTATCAGAACTCCAGGCCTTAATCATCAAACCTCCCTATCTTATTTTCCATAAGGATAGGGTGTCACTGAGAACTAATTCTACCTTTTTACCAAAAGTGGTGTCAGAGCAGTCCATCAGTCAGTCTAGTCACCTTCCAGTGTTCTTTCCTAACCATTCTAACTAGGGAGAGTATTGCCTGCACTCCTTGGATGTTCATAGGCAATTACGATTTTATCTGGACAGAACAAAATCTACCCGCAAGTCAGACCAACTGTTTCTGGACCTAGACGGAGTCATCCTGTATCAAAAGTTACATTAGCTTCATGGTTGAGAAATTGTGTAACCTTTATCTGCAACAGAAACAATCTCACCTTGCCACATAAAGTGAAAGCTCATTCTACAAGATCTATGGCAACTTCAGCAGCTTTCCATGCTAAGGCTTCCCTCAATGATATTTGCTCATTTGCAACTTGGGCCAAACCTCATACTTTTATTCTTCATTACAAATTGGACTTGGCCTCCAGAGGTAGAGCTTCCTTTGGCTCCATGGTGCTCAAGAATGTCCTTCCATGAGGGCCACCCAGGAATACAGGTAGCTGGGGACTCTGTCCCATCAGTAAGGAATGAACCTAGATTAACATCATCAGATAGAGGTTATGTCTTACCATAACATTCCACCTCTGTTGTTGATCTTCGTTCATTCATTACTTCCCACCTTCCGTCCCCCATCTGGAAGTCCTTGGTTGATCTCATGTACTCCTTTCTTGTATGCCTATTATGACCAGAGGTAACCTCTACTTTTATCTATGAACTTGCAAACTCAATCTGAGGTAACAGGGAGCAGAGCATTCTGAGTAGGACCTGGACTTGAGAGTTTTTGGCTGATGCGAGCTTGATATTGGCTGGCTCGGGTCCGAGGATGGAACCGATAACCCATCGGTAATAAATGAATGAAGATCAACAACACAGAACGTTATGGTAAGACATAACTTGTTTTTTCCATACAAACATCCTAAATCTTCTGGATTTCATAGCATACCTTGGGGCCTTGCAAATTTCCACCAGTTCTTTTTTAATATGTCTTTATAGTCCTTCATGACAGTCTTTTCCAATCTTTTTTTATATATAGTTGTCATGATGTAGCATGTTTTGTATAAAACCCTTACCAGGGTAACCATTTGAAATGTCGGGACATGCTAGACTGACTCCCGAATACAGAGATTCAGTGGTCAAAAGAATGGACTTGTAAGTCCAAGATGCCATTTCTTAGAATATTCCCTTTTTATATGAGGTATGGCAATCTCAGAATTGGTATATATAACTATGGGGGGGTGGATGTGCATGGGGGCTTGCCCCCCATCCCAAAAAAAAAAAAGTTTAAAGGAGAAGAGTGATTTTTGAAATTTGCTCTTCTGTATTTTTGGTCTTTTTTTGCAGCTTGTGGGTACTTTGCATTTCAAGTGCCAACATTTCAATAGGTAGCCTCCTACCAGAGCTGGTCTTTTACTCAAAACACACGCGCACACACACACACACACACACACACACACACACACACACACACACACACACACACACACACACACACACTATATATACCTTTGGTCAAACTTTCTTGTGATTGAAATGTAAAAAAAAAAAATGCTTGTATGTGTGATTTGAACATCAGATGATTACACATACCAGCTTTTTCTCTGTGCAAAATCACACTACAGTGGGGTTCAGGGAATTTGCCCTTTTCCCATGTAATGCAGTCTCTGAGTTGGTGTATATAATTAGCAGGGGATGTGAGGGTGCATTGGGGGCTTGCACCCCTGCAAACAATGTGTTTTAAAGTTTGTTTTTTTTCCCATTTAGCTGCATGCCAGTTCTGCATGACTGGTTAATGTCTGATATTTTGCTTGGTTAACCAAGCAATATGTATGTGTGTATCCTTATTTCTGCCAACAGTCCCTTCTGTGGGAAGCATTTTCTGATCTACAGATCAAATACCGGTTTGGCTTCTTCCCACTCTGTCACTTTTCCTTCCAATGTATTTGCTTCCAGTAGGGCAGCCACTTTTTTAGCTTTCTTCAGTTACTTCCACCCTTCTTGTGCTTGTTTTCTGTACCTCTATATGATGTTCTTCGTGTTTCACTGTTGTAGTCATTGCACTTGGGTTATCCTGCTGGCAGGCTACCCTCAGTCGGTCTGAATTCCAAAGTCTAGGTCTGGCGTCGGCTGCTGTCACCTTTTCCCTGACGTCAGTGCTCCAGGGATATAAAAGATGCAGCCGACGCCATTTTCTTCAGTCTTTCCTGCCGCGTGGTGCCCAAAGCATAAGTAGTTCGCAAGTGCCGGTCGGCAGACTCTGAGATTTTCGTGTTCGAATTTCAGATCCGAAGTCTTCATTAAAAACTAAGTACCCCGTTGGGGAAACTTTTTTTGTTGCTCCAGACCGATGTCAGAAAAAGTTAATAATTGGATTTCTTGTGGGAAGCAAATACCTCATAAGGACTTTCATTCTTGCTGTATTCCTTTCCTAGGCCCTGACCACGACGTTGCTAGTTGTCGGTTTTGTGCTAGATTTAACCATTGCATTATTAAGCATTGGTACGATTTTGCATTACACTATTTTGGCAGAAGATTTAATTATACGATGTCATCGGACAGCCATCCAACTACTGGAATTCACAAGAAACGCAAAGAAAAAGAAAAGGACAGGCATCCAAGTTCCAAAACTGATGAGGCTTCTTCTAAGCCAGTCGCCGGTTCACTGGTTCTCAGTGAGGCGCCAGGCTTCTTCTAAGCCAGTCACCGGTTCTCAGTGAGGCGCCTACGCAGCCCCTGACGCCCGCTACTTTAGACCCGCAGGCCACTACCGACTCCCACATGGAGTTGCCTAGGCCACTGGAGGCTCAAGGTATTGGACCTTCGGAGACTATTCCCTCAGATGGGTCCAGAGCCGCTGAGCAGGCATCGGCTTCTGAGGGTGTTTTCAGACCAACTCAATTATACATTAAAATGACTTCAGCTTCAAAGGAAAAGACTAAAGCACCCTTAAAGACAAAGAAACAAGTACAACAGCCTCATGGACAGGCCTCCATGCCCAAAAAACAGATGCTCAAAATGGCTGAAGACTTAATTACTTTGATCGGGGGTTACCATCCCCCACCTGATAAAAGGCCTGGGCATGAGACAGAATATGAATCTTCAGATCAGGTTTCCATTTCATCTGATTCCTCTTTTGATAAGGAATACTCTCTTCCTCCCTATGAGGATTCTGATGCTGAAGAATCTATCCCTTCAGCTTCTCCTCCTGAAGATTACTCTTGTGGGGAAACCTTGCATACCATGAGGGAGCATTTCCACTGGGAGAGCCAAGATTTTTCAGAATCTAAGAAAAGGCTCGGAGACTTCCTTTTACTACCACAACACAGGCCCCTAGCTGTTCCACCTGTGTTAGACATTGTTAATGATGTATTTTCAGAGTCCAGTCTGACCACTGACTCCTTAACTCCAGCTCCAGTTAAGCCGGACAGGTACTACAGGGTTCCTGACTCTCATAAATTCCTTTTCAAAAATCCTGCTGCTGACCCAGAAACCATCTCTCAGGGTCCCAAAGGGGTCAAGGCTTCCGCTGCAAAAACCCTACCCCCTCTGGCAGGGATTCTAGGGCATTGGACAGATGGGGAAAAAAGATTTACCCTTCCGCTACCTTGGCTGTAGGGGCTTTAAATTGTCAGTTTCATATGCTCAAATATCAGCAATATATTATGTCACTGCTTAAACAGAAAATGTTGACAAATTCTGAATGTGCAGAGAACAAAGAAATGCAGGATGTATTGCATGCAGCTGAACAAGTTGGAAAGCATACTTTGCAATGTGGTCTTGATTCTTTGGAGGCCTCCTGCAGAGCCGCTGTTACGGGTTCTGTCATCACGAGGCATGCTTGGTTAAAGGAACAAAGTCTGCCTGATCATGTCAAAGCAAAATTATTAGATGCCCCATTACAGCATGATACTTTGTTTGGTGTTAAAGCAGAAGAGGTGTTAAAGAAAATGGAAGACAAAGCTAAATCTATGCAAACGGGTAAGGATTTCTTACAGGTTCAGCCTCCAGGATTTAGCAGACACTGGCCTACAAAGAATTGGTCCTTTCCAGTGTCAAACAGATCACAAAGGGGCAAATACAGATGCCCAAGAGGCAGATCCCAGCCCCAAGGTTCGTACAGGTCTAAACAATGGGGTGCTTCTACCTCCAAAAGTGGAGAAGACAAATCACAGCCATACAGGAAACAGTCCCAATGACTTCCCCCTGCCTGCACCAAGCACTTATCTTCTGGCAGCACCTTTAGGGGGAAAACTAGCACTTTTTTCTCAAAACTGGCACATAATAACCCAGGACAAATGGGTCCTAGACATAGTGTCACAGGGCTACAAGTTTCACTTCCATACCCTGCCAAGGACAAATGGTTGGCCAGACCTGCCAAAACATCAATGGGCAGAGGCACAAAAGCAAGTCTCATCCCTCATGGACATGAGGGCCATTCAACAAGTACCAGAGCAAGAGCAGGGATAAGGATTTTATTCAAGAATGTTCTTGGTACCAAGAAAGGACAAGACCTGGAGACCAATACTGGACCTATCTATTCTAAATACATTTCTGGATATACCGAAATTCAAAATGTTGACTCTATAGCAACTTCTGCCCATGCTGGGCAAGAAGGCTTGGCGTGTGACTTTAGACCTAAAAGAGGCATACGTGCATGTCCCAGTCAGACATACATGCAGAAGATACCTCAGATTCAAAGCTGGCTCAATGCATTACCAATTCTCTGCACTGCCCTTTGGCTTATCTACTGCACCTAGGGTCTTCACAAAGTGCCTGGCACCAGTAATTGCATTTTGCAGACAAAGAGGAATACAAATATATCCTTACTTGGACGACTGCCTCATTCAAGCAGAGAACAAGGACATTCTGCTACAGCATCTGGCATTTGCAAAGAGATTTCTAACAGACCTAGGGTACACAGTCACTGAAAAGAAATCAAAACTATTACCCTCTCAAGAGATAATATTCCTGGGTGCAAGCTTAAATACAACTGCCCAGATGGCTTATCTCATGCCAGACAAAGGCAACTGTCTACCTATTTCAACCTGTGGGCAACAAAGGCCCAGTTATCTGCAAGAAAAAATCTGCAGGCTTTGGGCTTCATGGCATCCTGCATTCTACTAATTCCATATGCGAGACTGCATATGAGGAAACTTCAATGGTACCTAAAAAGTGTTTGGACTCAGCATTGCCACAGCCTGGAAACAACAATTACCCTCATTCCCTGCCTGCAGTAGGAGTTTCATTGGTGGGTGAAGGCTTGTCACCAGAACAAGGGACAGCCATTCACTTTACCCCCAGCCAGGCAGACATTAACAACGGATGCATCAGATTATGCCTGGGGGGGCCCACATGGCAGGAAGATGTATTCAAGGCACATGGTCCGCAAACCAAATGCATCTACATATCAATCAAAAAGAGATGCTAGCTGTTCAGAATGCCCTGACAGCCTTCAAGGACCTACTTCATCCAGGACAACTACTGATAAAGACAGACAACACCACGGTCATGTGGTATGTAAACAAGCAGGAAGGCACTCATTCTTACCCCCTTTGCAGACTAGCCATGACTTTGTGGGACACAACATTGACTTACCAAGTACATCTGCAGGCACAATTCCTGCCAGGAAAGATAAATACTCTGGCAGATGAACTAAGTAGAAACCTTGTGGATTCCCCACGAGTGGAAATTGGATCCACAAGTCTTCAGCATGATAACAAGGAAATGGGGATGCCCGGATATAGATCTATTTGCCTCTCCTCACAACTACCAACTAAAAAGATTCTGCACAAGGACTTATCACAGACAAGCATGGAAAGTGGACGCCCTATCTTTCAGCTGGAAAAGCTTAGCTGTATATGCCTTTCCTCCACTGCCTCTCCTCCCCAAGGTATTCCTAAAGGTCAGACAAGAGAAGCCAGAGATGATACTGATTGCCCCAGACTGTCCCCGCCAGCACTGGTGTCCAATCCTAAGGAACTTGCCTCAATGCCCGGCTTGGACCTTGCCTCAAATACCTCATCTACTATCCCAACAAAACAATCAGATCCTGCACAGCCAACTAAAGACCTTAAATCTGACAGCATGGCAGATAATGTAGTGATACAAAATGCACCTCTCACTAAAGCTGTAATGGATGTAATTTTGGAGGCCAGAAGGCCTAGTACCAGAAAATCTTACACTGGAAAATGGAAGAGATTCTGTGCTTGGAACCAGGCACAAGGAATTGACACGGCTGTACCAAATATTCCTCAGATTTTGCAATACTTAACTGAGATGTTGGACAAAGGCCTATCCTTTTCAGTAATTAAAATTCATGCCTCTGCCATTTCGGCTCATTACAATACAGAGCCACCAATCTTTTCTCATCCCTTGATGTTCTTCGTCTCACATTGCTGCAGTCATAACCTGTGGGTAGTCCGCTGTCCTCGGTCGGCCCGAATACCAAAGAGCTAGGCTGGCGTCGGTCATGGGCGCCCAGAGCGGACGTCAGCACGTAGTGGTACTTAAGCGCATGACCGACGCCATATCCTTAGTCTTTCTTGCCGCGTGGTCCGAAGCAGAGGCAGCATTTGCAAGTGCCGTTCTGCGTTCTGAAATTTTCAATTTTCGAGTTTCAGACCGAAGACCAAGTTGGGCTAAGTACCCCGTTGGGGAAAATTTTTGTCTTCTTGCCTCAGTTAATCCGGATGTCAGAAAAAGTTAATAATTGTATTTCTTGTGGGAAACAGATACCTCATAGGGACTATCATTCTCTCTGTATTCCTTGCTTAGGGCCTGAGCACGACGTAGTCGGGTGTCGCTTTTGCGCTAGATTTAATAAGCGCACCATTAAACGCAGATTAGACTGTGCCAGGTTGGTTTTCGGTAAGCGGTGTAACTACAACATGCCGTCGGATCCTCCGACGCCCGCTACCGCAAAAAAGCGAAAAGATAAATCTTTAAGGTCAAAACCGGATGAGTCGTCCGTTGCGGACGCCGGTTCTATGGAATCTACGGTTGAATCTGTGGATCCAGCCGAGGTCTCGGCTGAATCCCAGGGGGAACCTTTACTGTTACAGGAGTTGGCCTCTCAGGAGTTAGGCCAGGCTGAGGGTGCTTCTCAAGTTTCTGTGGTTCCATCCTTACAAAAGGTTATTAGGCCTTCTACTTCAGTCTCTAAAGGCCCTGCTAAGGCTAGACCTGGTCTTTCTGGTACGGGCCATAGCCCTAGTTCTTCGGGTTCTGTTCCTAAAAAACATATGTTGAAAATGGCAGAGGATTTGATTACTTTGATCAGGGGTTCTATGCCCCCTCCTGAGAAGAGGCCTAGGGGGGAGACAGATTTAGAGGGTTTGGAGCATTCCTCTGATTACTCTGAGTCCTCAGCTGAGGATATTCCGGATTTTCCTCACTATTCAGATTCGGATGCAGAGGATTCCTGTCCGTCTGCTTCTCCTCCAGAGGATTTTTCCTTTTCTGAAACCTTGCACTCCATGAGGGAGCATTTCAAGTGGGAAGGTCAGGATTTTTCGGATTCTCGTAAGAGGCTTAGGGAATTTTTGTTTTTTCCACAACATAGACCTTTGGCTATTCCCCCTGTTTTAGATGTGGTTCAGGATGTTTTTTCTGAAGCCTCCCTTAATCCTGATTCTTTACCCCCTGCCCCTGTCAAGCCAGACAGGTATTACAGAGTTCCAGAGGCACATAAATATTTGTATAAGAGTCCTAGAGCTGACCCAGAAACTATTATTCAAGGGCCTAAAGGTGTCAGGGCTTCTGTGGTTAAGAATCCAGTTCCTTTGGATAAAGATTCTAGAGCGTTGGATAGGTGGGGTAAAAAAGTATACACCTCTTCTACGTTAGCTATGAGGGCTTTAAATTGCCAATTTCATATGCTGAAGTATCAGAACTTTCTGTTAGGTCAGTTAAAATCTAAGGTAGATGCTCTATCTGAGGGTATAGAGTGTAAGGAATTGCAGGACTTGGTTCATACTTCTGACCAAGTTGGTAAGCATTCCTTGCAGTGTGGCTTTGATGCCCTTCAGGCTTCTTCCAGGGTGGCTGCTACTGTTTCAGTTGTTCGTAGACATGCCTGGCTTAAGGATCAAAATTTGTCAGAGCATGTTAAAGCTTGGATTTTGGATGCTCCTCTTCAATCTGAAGTTCTTTTTGGTTCCCCTGTGGAGTCAGTTTTGAAAAAGATGGAAGACAAAGCTAAGTCTATGCAGACGGTTAAGGAATTTTTGCAGGTGCAGCCCCCTAAGTTTAGCAGGAATTGGCCTGCAAGAGGATGGTCTTACCCTTCTTCGGATTTTCAGTCTAAGGGCAGGTCTAGACGTGGTAAGGGCAGGGCTCACGCTCAGGGTGCTTTCAGACCTAGGACTTGGAGTTCTCCTGCACAATCTTCTGGTGAGGGCAGGGGTCAGCCTTTTCGTAAACAGACCCAATGACCTGTATCTTCAGCTGCCAGATCCTTCTTTTCTGGCAGCTCCTCTAGGAGGAAATTTGGCACTTTTCAGACAAAATTGGCATTTGGTCACCCAGGACAAATGGGTGTTGGACATAATAAATCAAGGCTACAAGTTTTATTTTCACTCTTTTCCTCCTTTCAAAGGCATGCCAGATGTACCTCCTCAGCAAAGGCTGGAGGCTCAAGAACAAATTTCTTTGCTTTTACAGATGGGGGCAATCCAGGTGGTACCTCCATCAGAAGAAGGCCTAGAGTTTTATTCTCGTCTGTTCCTAGTGCCAAAGAAAGGAAACACTTGGAGGCCAATTCTGGATTTGTCCATTCTCAATACATACCTAGACATTCCAAAGTTCAAGATGCTAACATTACAGCAACTTCTGCCTCTGCTAGGCAAAAATCACTGGATGGTAACTCTGGATCTCAAAGAGGCCTATCTTCACATTTCTATCAGGCCCAGCTGCAGGAGATTCCTGCGTTTTCAGGCTGGTACTTCTCATTATCAGTTCTCTGCATTGCCCTTTGGTTTATCTACTGCCCAGGGTGTTCACAAAGGTTCTGGCCCTGTAATAGCTTTCTTAAGACTGAGGGAATACAAATTTATCCTTATCTGGACGATTGCCTGATTTTTGCTCAAGACAAAGACAAGTTACTTCAACATCTACAGTATGTAATGGCAGTTTTAAGGTGCCTAGGGTATTCTGTGAACGAAACAAAGTCCAGTCTAGTACCCTCTCAGGACATGTGCTTTCTGGGTGTGAGACTGAATACAGCATCTCAGATGGCTTTTCTGACCCCGGACAAACAAAGAACTCTTCATCTATATTTCCAGCAATTATCAGTACTGTCCAGGCTGACTGCAAGGACAGTCCTTCAAGCCTTGGGGTTCATGGCATCTTGCATTCTGGTACTTCCCAATGCCAAACTGCATATGAGGAAGCTACAATGGTATCTCAAAAGTGTATGGACTCAACACTGCCACGATTTGGACACTGTCATTCAGATAATACCTTGCATCCAAAAGGAATTCTTGTGGTGGGCACAGGAATGTCACCTAAACAAGGGACTCTCGGTGACCCGACCAAAGGCGAGTCAGATCATTACAACTGATGCCTCAGACCTGGCTTGGGGAGCACACTTCAATGGAAAATGGATTCAAGACACGTGGCCTCCCAGACTACAGCATTTGCATATCAACATGAAGGAGATGTTAGCAGTCCAGTTTGCCCTGATGGCTTTCAAGGGCCTACTTCAACCAGGACAGGTGTTGATTCGAACAGACAACACTACAGTCATGTGGTACATCAACAAGCAGGGGGGAACCCATTCTTACCCTCTCTGCAGACAAGTAATGATATTGTGGGAGACTGCTCTGAGTTTGCACATCACTCTTCAAGCACGGTTTCTGCCAGGAGCACAGAACTCCCTAGCAGATGTATTGAGCAGACAAATTGTGGATCCCCACGAGTGGAAATTGGATCCTCTAGTATTCAAACAGTTGACAGTGGCTTGGGGAACTCCAGACATAGATCTGTTCGCTTCCCCTCTAAATTTCCAACTACCAAAATTTTGCACAAAGATGTTTCACCCAAAAGCTTGGAAAGTGGATGCTCTATCTTTCAGTTGGAACAACCTTCACGTCTATGCTTTTCCTCCTCTGCCTCTCCTTACCAAGGTACTCTTGAAAGTCAGGCGGGACAAGCCTTGCATGATTTTAATAGCACCAGATTGGCCACGACAGCACTGGTATCCTCTGCTGAGGAGTTTAATTCAGGAGCCTCCTTGGCCTTTGCCACAGCTTCCTCACTTGTTGTCCCAGTCAAGCAGTCATTTGCTCAATGTCAGGGTGCAGTCCCTGCATCTAACAGCCTGGCGAATTCTGTTTTAGAGCCTGTGGGTTCTCAGCTTCCTCAACGGGTTTTAGATGTCATTTTGGAAGCCAGGCGACCCAGCACTAGAAAGGTTTATGCTGATAAATGGAGGAGATTTTTTCTTTGGAGCACAACAAAGGACTTTGATGTCTCGGTACCTAATTTGAGTTTTACACTGCAGTACCTTACTGAATTACTAGACAAGGGTTTGTCATTTTCCTCTGTGAAGGTTCATGCTGCAGCCATTTCTGCTCACTATGATTGTGACCCTCCTTTATTTTCTCACCCTTTGTTTAAGCAATTTCTTAGAGGGGCAAAAAATATAAGACCCCCACGTAGAGCTCCTACTCCTTCCTGGGATCTCAATTTTGTGTTGGAGAAGCTTACTTTGCTTCCTTTTGAACCTGCAGCTACGTCGGAATTGAAGTTTTTGTCTTGGAAGACTGACTTTTTGTTGGCCATTACTTCTGCTAGAAGGGTATCTGAATTGCAGGCTCTCATGGCAGTTGAACCATTTCTAATATTCCACAAGGATAGAGTTTCCTTACGTACTAACCCTACTTTTATGCCAAAAGTTATTTCTAATGTGGCCTTGAACCAGTCTATCCATTTGCCTACTTTTTATGCTGATCCCCAAAATAAGGGGGGAAAAATCTTGCATTCTTTGGATATACACAGGCAGTTACGTTACTATTTGAGCAGAACTAAAGGGTTCAGACAGACTCAACAGTTATTTGTTTCTTTTGCTTTGAGTTCACAAGGGAAAGCTGTTTCTAAGCAGACTATTTCAAAGTGGATTGCTAATTGTATTGCCTTTTGTTATTCTCATCATGGGAAGAATGTTCCTGCTGGGATTAGACCTCATTCCACTAGGGCTACTGCCACATCTACTGCTTTTTTGTGGGGTGTAGCTACTAAGGATATTTTGGAAGCAGCTACTTGGAGTTCAGTTCACACTTTTACTAAGCATTACCATCTCCCTCTTTACTCCAAGTCCAGGGCTGGGTTTGCCACTGCAGTCTTACAGGGCATGTTAGCAGCCCCTAATGCTTTTTAGTTTGCCAGCCTCCCTTTTCCTTTGCTTTGGGATTCTACCCACAGGTTATGACTGCAGCAATGTGAGACGAAGAACATAGTACAGTTTTGTACCTACCATAAATGTAGATGTTCGAGGATCCACATTGCTGCAGTCCTATTTTCCCTCCCTCCTTCCCCTCTATGGTTTGGGGTTGTTGTTGTGGTTATTGTTCCTTAGGGATTATTGTTATTTTCTCCTTTGTGGCTCTGGTCTTTCCTTCTTTTAAGGCCTTCTGACATCTGGGGCAAGAAAGACTGAGGATATGGCGTCGGTCATGCGCTTAAGTACCACTACGTGCTGACGTCAGCTCTGGGCGCCCATGACCGACGCCAGCCTAGCTCTTTGGTATTCGGGCCGACCGAGGACAGCGGACTACCCACAGGTTATGACTGCAGCAATGTGGATCCTCGAACATCTACATTTATGGTAGGTACAAAACTGTACTTTAAGGCAGTACCTCAGAGGAGCCAAAAACTTAAGGCCTCCAAGGAGATCGCCAATACCAGCATGGGACTTCAATTATGTTTTGGAAAAACTCACCCTGCCTCCTTTTGAGCCAGCCGCTACAGCTAATATAAAGTTTTTATCTTGGAAAACAGCTCTGCTCTTAGCAATAACCTCTGCAAGACGAGTCTCGGAGCTGCAGGCACTCATGGCTGCGGAACCTTTTATCATTTTTTATCCAGACAGGGTTTCTCTCAGGACAAACCTGACATTTATGCTTCAGGTAGTGTCCAGTGTGGCCCTTAGCCAAACTATTCATCTGCCTACTTTTTATCCAAACCCACAGAATAAGGAGGAGAAAATTCTGCATTCTTTGGACATACACAGACAGCTATGCTTCTACTTGGATAGAACCAAAGCTTTCAGAAAGACAGAGCAACTACTAGTGGCATATGCTGCAGGATCACAAGGAAAGGCTATCTCAAAGCAGACTTATTTCAAAGTGGATAGGCCACTGCATTCGTTTCTGCTATTCACAACATGGCAAGCCAGTGCTAAGGGCATTAGGCCATATTCAACCAGAGCAGCAGCCACTTCAGCAGCCTTCCTCAGGGGAGTACCAACCAAAGACATCTTAGAGGCTGCTACCTGGAGTTCAGTGCACACCTTTACAAAGCACTATCATTTACCACTGTACTCTAAATCCAGGGCAGGCTTTACCACTGCAGTTCTGCAGGGCCTCATAGCCGCTCCTAATGCTATTTAGCTCCAGCCTCCCAACCATAGCTTTGGGATTCAACCCAAGTGTAATGACTGCAACAGTGAAACACGAAGAACATAGTAAAGTTGTGTACACTTACCATAAATGTAGATGTTCGAGTGTATTCACTGTTGCAGTCCAGGTTACCCACCCGCCATCCCCCATATATTTGCTGCAACTTATCTGCACTTCTCTGACCTATACAACCTATGTGGTGTATTTGCTTGTAGATGAAAGTATTATATATTTTGGTTCATGCATGTTTTATTGGCGTATTTTTAGCCTACCCTTCTAGGGGCACCTGACATCTGGGGCAAGAAAAACTGAAGAAAATGGTGTCGGCTGCATCTTTCATACCCCTGGCGCACTGACGTCAGGGAAGAGGCGACAGCAACCGACGCCGGACCTAGACTTTGGAATTCAGGCCGACTGAGGGTAGCCTGCCAGCAGGATAACCCAAGTGTAATGACTGCAGCAGTGAATACACTCGAACATCTACACTTATGGTAAGTGTACACAACTGTACTTTCTTCATTTGATCACTACTTCTGTAGCTTTGATATAACAGTCTGCCAACTTCCGAAGCCTGAGGGCACCTTCCAGTCACCCAAACCATTAACCAGCTCAAGTAGAACTGAAGAAAAAAAGAGTGGTTTGGGTGCCAAGCCCTTCAGAGATTTTTCCTACGGCTGAAGAGTGCTCCTGTTGCTGTCTTTGACGGTCAGCCAGTGCTTCTCCAGTGCTGGGTAGATAAGTTCATTTTGGGAGGAAAATCTTTGCATTTAAGTTTTATGGCAGAAAATAGAAAGTGTTTTTATAGACTGTCACTTGCTTTTATCACTTCTAACAAGAGTGCTACTTTTGAGGAAAAAAATAAAACTGAGTTTTCCTGTTTACAAATTCTGTTTTATTACTTTTAGAGGCTGGTGTAAGTATTTCACTGTTTTTGGTGGAAAAAAGTGATGTTTGTAATGCTTAGCTATTTCAGTGACTTCTGCTATCAGCCTTCCTCTGGATTCGGGCAGCTTTTTCAGCTTCACCATGGAACATCCCACCTCATTTGCTCCTCCAGCCATCGAGAGGAAAACTGTTCAATCTTTGCCACTCAGCAAGCTTCACAATTGCCTCAGCCACGGATGGGTGACACTGCAGGTGCCATTCCTAGATGTCCTTCTATTCCAATGTTGCAGTATTCACTAGTGGGTTTACCCTTTTTCACATCAGCTTGTCCGGCCAGGTTTCCAAAAGTTTTCCAGTCCCTGATGGCACGTTGGATGTCTGATGTGTTGACAGGTATGTGGGCCATAACTGTGACGTCTGCGCACACCAGTCCTCAGAATTTTTCAGCTGCCAGCTGTGTACGTCAGGTGTTCCTGCTACTCGCAGATGTCAGATCAGTTTCGCATTAACCCCGTTGGGGATTTTCTTCAGTCCTTTTTGTATTACTATAGTCTGTTAATGTCCAGTAAGAGCAAGTGCAACTGTGGTCATCAGATTCCCCACAAAGACACCCACGACCAGTGTCTCTTTTGTTTAGGTAGGGCTCACGATTATAAAAACTGCGCCATTTGCAAGTCATTTGTCCCTAAGACCCTTCGTCACTGACTTCAGGCCCTTGATTTATACCTTGAAAACCAGCGCCTTAAACAGATCGCTCTTGGAATGGAAGCCGCTTCCGACGCCCCAATCGAACCACCCAGGGAAGATGGCCAAGCCCACGCAGCTGTCTACATCCATCATTCCTCCCTCCGCCGATTCTCGGCCTGTAGCCACCATTAGCTTGCCAGAGGAATCAGCCTCCGCCACATAGGATAAAGTGGGTACCTGTCAGGAGGACGCACAATCCAGAGCGGACGACACGTCCAGGGAGGATATCCTGGCGCCTGATTCAGATGCCAGAGGGCACCAGTTTCTTGGATGGGCACTTCGGAGCAGGTCTCAGCCGCTCCTTCTATGACTACCAGGCTGACCGCCAGCCAGACACCAGTTAGGCCTACCAAGAGAAAACAGAAGACGAGGCATATCGCCTCAATCGCAGAGGCCTTGCCAGACTGGCAGACCTTCAGACAGAGCCTCTACAATGCCTTCCTGGCCCTTAGGCCCATGGCAGACCTCCCTCAGGCTGCTCAACCTCTTCTTAGTCCCAGACCTCTCCAGCCTAGCCAACCTGCAGAAGAGGAAATGTCTGACTCCTCAGAGGACTCCTTGTCATACTCTTTACAAATCTCTTCTCCTCTGAAGTATGGATCCCCAGAAGAAACCTCTGCTGAACCTGACTCCCCTGTGGAAGACCTTGCTTTCGGGGGCACAAAGTCTTATGAGAGAACACTTTAAATGGGATTGCTCAGACATGTCTGAGGCCCAAAAAGATTCTGTGAACTAATTTGGATGGAATCTCCTAACCTTGCCCCTATTCCTCCTGTCCAGCCTGCCTTCCTGGATGCTTTTGCTGCAGCATACATCAACCCAGATTCCCAGCCACCTGCACCTAGAAGGGCTGAGCAGTTGTATAGGTTACCTGATGCAGAAAACTTCCTTTTTAAATGCCCACCATCTGACCCAGCAACTATTTCTATTGCTACTGATAGCAAAAGTTTGGTAGCCCTATCACTGTCCTGCCTGCAGATAAAGACAACAAGGCCATGGAAAGGTGGGGGAAGAAGATACACACCTCTGCCATCCTAGCCTTTAGGGCTACAAATTACCAGTCATACATGGCCAAATACTCTCTAGCCTTACTGGACATAGCTTCTAAGAAACTCAGTGAGATCCCTGACTGCTCTGCAAAGGCATCCCTGTCTTCCTTGCTCAGGCTCATCTCCCAAGTCAGTAAATATTTTCTAAGGTGTGCATATGATGCAGCTGAGGCCTCTGCCAGGTCAGCTGCATTTGCCTCTGTATTGAGGAGATACTCCTGGCTGCGTCTACAGCCCCTGCTGGATGACTTTAAGGCCAAACTATTGGATGCTGCTTTGGATCACTCTGCCCTTTAGGCACCAAGGTGGCTGATCTCTTCAAGTTGCTCCAGCAAAAAGGGAAAGAGCTTCAAGATTTGAAGCATCTACTTGTCTCCCCAATCCAAAAATTTCAGAGTAACTCTCCAGCCAAGACATAATTTATAAGAAAGTCTTCAAGGCCCTCTGCCCCCTCCAGGTCTAGAAGACCCCACAGGAGACAGGCTATTCAGCCTAGGAATCTTCAGGCCACTGCCCAGAGACCCCCCTCTTCAGGCCACTGCCCAGAGACCCCCCTTTCCAGATAGGACACCAAGCATCTGACTGCCTGTCCCCCCCCCCTCCTTCCACCATACCCGTCTATCCTTCCGTCTCTCTCACTGCCTCCCTGCATGGACCCTAGTGACATCCGACAAATGGGTTTTGTCTATCCTGAAGGAGGGTTACTTCATGTCTTGGGTGGCGCCCCCCTCCAAGACTCCCTATACCTCTACTTCCCTCCTCTCAGTGCTGCCTCCTTTCCCTGGTCCTAAACAACCTGTTGCTTCAAGGCACCATAGAACTTGACCCCTCCTCTGCTCAAGAGAAAGGCTTCTACTCCAGAATTTTTCTGGTGTCCCAGAAGGAAGGCCCATAGAGACCCATCTTACACCTTTCCTGTCTCAACCCTTTCCTGAAGGTCCCCTCCTTCAGGATGATAACACTGCCCATTCTATTTCCCCTCATCCTTCCCCAGGCCTTCATGGTGACCCTGAACATCAAGGAGGTCTATCTACATATTCCCATAAAACAATCCTCCAGAAAATTCCTGAGATTCAAAGCAGGCTCCTCTCATTTTCAGTTCTGTGGCTTGCCTTTTGAACTCTCCACTGCACTAAGGGTATTTACAAAATGCCTAGCCCCAGTCATCACCTACTGCAGGACAAGGGGTATGCAAATTTTCCCATACCTAGATGACCTGCTCATTCAAGCAGCAGACAGACAAACCCTCCTTGCCCATACCAAGGACCTCCTGCTTCTGCTGCAGTCTCTAGGGTTCCTCATAAACTTCCCCAAATCAAAACTAAATCCTACATAAGACATCGTCTTCCTAGGAAGCAGAATCAGAACCGACCTCGGGATGGCCTTTCTACCTCAGGAAAAAGTGCTTTCCCTGACCCTCCTTTCACCCGCTCTGACTGTGAGGGAAATCCTCAGACTTCTTGGCCACATGGCAGCCACTATTCCTATGCTACCACTGGCAAGGTTACACATGAGGAAAATGCAGTGGTTTCTTCACTCAGTATGGACCCAGCACTCGTACCCCCAAGAGTTCAAGATCCCACTCCTCCCCTGCCTCCACCAAGAGCTGAAGTGGTGGCCGGGCCGGGCTGCCCAAAACCCAGGCCTCCCCCTACAATCGCCCTCCCCTTCTCAGATCATGCACACAGATGCGTCAGATCTGGGCCGGGGGGGGGCAACGCTGGACACAAGAACAGTGCAAGGTTTGTGGATGGACAAACAAATAATGGCACATCAACATCAAGGAAATGACCATACTTCTTGCCCTGCAGGCCTTTCAACCTTTCCTCATACGGCATTCTGAAGATCTTTACAGACAACACCACAATGATGTGGTACCTGAACAAGCAAGGAGGGATGAAGTCCTACTTCCTCTGCAAGCTAGCCCTACAGGTATGGGATCTGGCTGTCTCCCAGGGGATCTCCCTCCAGGCAGCCTACATCCCATCCCAACACAGTTGAGGCAGACTCCCTTAAGCGGAACCTCTTCAGACAGTCACGAATGGATGCTGTCAAGAGATGTATTCCTAGATCTGATCCACAAGTGGGGTATTCCACAGATAGTCCTGTTCGCCTCCTCCACAAACAGACAACTGTAGAGCTATTGCTTCAGAACTCATGACCCGAAGGCTCTACAAACAGATGCCTTCTTAATGTCCTGGAAGGGGAGATTCCTGTACACCTCCCCCATTCTATCTGATCCAGAGTCCTACTGAAAATTCAGCAGGACTCACCAAAAATCTTGTTTGTGAACACCTATTGGCCAAGCCAGCACTGGTTCCTCCAACTTCATTTATCCAAGGGCAATCACCACAAGTTACCCCCTCAGTGGATCTACTCACACAGCACCAGGGGACACAGATTTACCCACATTGGAGATCCTTGCACCTTTCCCTGTGGCTGATAGGATTCTGATTCCCTTCAGACACATGCACAACTAGGACGTGCTCTCAGTCCTGCAGGAGGCCAGGAAACCAAATACTTGAAAATCTGATCTCTCTACATGGAGAAGATTTTCTGTCTGGTGTCAGAAAAGACAGATGGAGCTGCTGGACAGCGACTTACTTCTTATTCTGTCCTACCTGTGTGAACTGTTGAAAACAGGCTTGCCTTACTTCTCCTTAAAAGTGCACCTGTCTGCCATTTCTGCCAGCCTGCCAATGGAACCTCTACTAGCTTCCAGACTTCCAGCCAAGCTATTCCTAAAGGGTGTTTTAGACTTAAAACCCCCCAGAATAAATGACCCCTCCTCCCTGGGATCTTAACTGTGTGCTGGAAAAGCTCACTCTGCCACCCTTTGAACCAGCTGGCAAGGCTGACTTGAAATTCTGCACTTGGAAAACAGTACTGCTAGTAGCTTTGGCATCAGCCAGGAGGTTCTCAGAGCTCCAAGCCCTTATAGCTACCCCATCCTTCCTAGTATACCATATGGACAGGGTCACCCTCAGGATTAATCCTTCTTTCACCCCCAAAGTGATCAATGACCTTTCCCTAAATCAGGCTGTTCACCTGACTACCTTCTTTCCAAACCCTCAGGGAGACAATGAGAGAGCCCTTCACTCCCTAGATGTACACAGGCAACTTTGTTTCTACTTGCACAAGACCAAGCCTTTAAGCAAATCAGACCAGCTGTTTGTTTCCTTCCACGCCAGGGCACTGGAGAAAGCTATGGGGAAACAAACCATTTCTTCTTGGATTGCTAGGGCCATCTCCTTTTGTTACTCACACCATGGAAAGACACTAACAGGCAACACCAGAGCCCATTCCACAAGAGCCATGGCTTCCCTGGAGCCTTCTTTCAAGATCTAAATACTAATTCCATTCTGGAAGTAGCTACCTAGTCCTCTGTGCATACCTTCAACAGACACTATAAGCTGGACCACATCTCAAGGACCAGAGCAGGATTTGCCAGGGCTGTCCTGCATGGGTTTCTGGAATCCTCTTCCAGACCACCTCCCAGCTAGCAGTGAGCTTTTGTACTCGCCCACTAGTGAATACTGCAACACTGGAATAGAAGGACATAGGAAAGTTGTGTAAAATCTTACAATAACCATAGATGCCCTTTTCTTCCATTTTGCAGTATTCCTACCCTCCCTCCATCCCCCTGTTCCCATTGCACTTGCTCTCCTTGGCTCCTATACAGTCTATGCCATCAGGACTGGCTCCGTCTGGGGCTTCTTGGTTCTGAGGACTGGTGCACACAGAAGTCACATTTATGGCCCACGTACCTGCCAACAAGTCAGACATGCAACACACCATCAGGGACTGGAAAAGCTGTGGAAACCTGACCGGACAAGCTGATGGAAAGAAGGGAAAACCCACTAGTGAATACTGCAACATGGAAAAGAAGGATATCTATGGTTATGGTAAGATTTTACAAACCTTTCCTTTCCTCATACCATTCATCTTTTTTCTTGGCTTCCTCTGATGTAGTCCATATAGCCACCATGGACTTGGAATTACACACGTCCACTGTGACTGCCCATGGTTGACAAGGAAGAACCACTCCTGTCAGCCCAAGAAGAAGGAGCAGGGAATACCTTTTTGCCTAGTGAGACTAGAATGCCTGTCCCAAAGGAGGTTTTGCTTGTCAGAAATAGGTCTGCTTCTTCAGACATTCCTGTCCAGAACAAAATGAGACATATGTCTTCTCCTGTCTCTTTTACTTTGCAACTATTTACTGTCTAAGAATGTTTAGGACAACTTCAGTTTTCTCAAGTCAGGTATCTGATTCTGATGAGAGTGTATCTTCTGATAGTCCCTTTGAAGGTTTTTACTTTTTCTGAAACCATGTCCAGAATGATTTTTTTTAATGGGAACATAATGACTTTCGTCCATCTTTAAAGAAATACTGTGATTTATTGCACCACTAACTTTCCTGAACCTACAGCAGTTCATTTTCCTCCAGCTTTGGAGGATATATTTATTACATCCTGTAAATTGCTTGTCAGTCAGCCTGCTGCCCTCAGAAAACAGAAGTCTGCAGTTACCCAGTCTTGTACGTGTTATTTTCTAATCCCATTTCAGACCCAGCACTGATTTCCCTGGTAAATCCATCTGCTTAATGCCATTCCCTCCCATTCTGACAAGGATGGGAAAGCCTTTGAAAGATTTGTGAAAATGTGTATTCTTCTGCAATACTTATTTTTAGAATTCTCAGTTGTCAAGTTCACATGTTGACATGAATGCTTCCTTCTTTTGAAAATATGGAAACCATTTATGGCATCTTTTCCCTCAGCTGAAGAAAAATCATCCTTGGTTAATCTTATTGCTTTTGTATCTTAAGTGACTACACAATTTTTGAAATGTGCTTAGATTCAGCTGATGGCACTTCCAGAGTTGCTGCTACAGGTATTGTTATGAGGAGGTTTGCTTGGTTACATACTCAAAATCTTCCCGAGGATGTTAAAGCTGAAATTTAGAATTCTCACTTAGGAAGAATGGTAGCCTTTGGATCATATAGTGCAGAGATCCTTCAAACGTGTGTGAGAAAGAGATGTTGATATAGGCAGTTTTTCAGCATTTCTTCTCCAAATTTGTCATGGGTATTTTTGTTACCTCTGCAACATTTTTCATAAAACGTAATAAACCTACATCAAGCTGCTGGAAAGCAAACTTAATAGCAGGGAGGTTTCAAAGAAGAAGAAGGGAGGAGCACCCCAGAATAAAGGAAAGTCTAACAAGTATGAATGACTGTCTTCAGAATTCAAGGTGTTTGGAACAAAAACGACAGACAAAAACACAAACACAAAATAGATTTTGGCAGTCATAAATGCCGTCAACTTTCTCAGTCATCAGTGGTCCCAAGTGATTACAGACAACACCAGAGACATGTATATAAACAAATGGGGAAATATATGATGTGAAGTTGTTAAATCTCACCATTTATTCTCACTGATGGGTTCGGAGATGATCCTCGGCTCCGACACGGCCGATAGCAAGCTCAAGGTTTGCCAGTAGCTCGTGACCAAGCCCCTTATCCCACAATGCACTGCTGGAATTACCTCAGATCTAGTTTGCCGCGGTAAGAGATATCGCGATGATCCAGCTAGCTCGGACCATTTTAGAAAAAATTAACAGCAAGTCTATAAAAAGTTTTCTTTTTGTTTAAAAACATATAGTGTGTGTTAGTTTTATTATATTTACTCTATAGTTAAACACTTAGTATAAGTAGCTTAAAAGTTAGGGCCTTGTTGGCTTCTTAGTTTGTGTGGGCCTTTAGCCCTTTTTTCTCTACTTAATCTTTATAATAGTCAGGCTTTTTACTGTGGGCCTCTTAGCCCTATATTTGTATCTATATAATTCTGTTATAGATAGTGCCCGGATTGGGCTTAGTTTGTGGATCTAATTTACTATTTTTTCCTTTAAAAATGTCGGATGATAAGGAGAAATCCCATCCCAAATCGGGATTCAAAAAATGCCCAGATTGTGTGCAGAAAATGTCCGTCACTGACGGACGCATTCAATGCATCTACTGTCTGGGGGCTAAACACCTCCAAGACACCTGTAGAATTTGCCACTCCTTTTCTTCAAGAGTCCTCTTGGAGAGAAGGAGGAAACTTATAGACAGGGGATTGCTACAGCAATCTTTTTCGGATGTTTTGAGTAGCCATGAGGGTGCAAGTACATCCTCCAAATCCTCAAAATCTAAGTCTTCAGATAAGGTCTCAAAAAAGGCTAAGGTTTCAGAAGGAGGGTCATCGGTTACACCGTCATCGGAACCGAGTGTACCTTTGATTCGGAGCCAGCTCTCTGTATTCCTTCACCTCTGCTCCTCCTTCACCTCTGCTCCAGTCAGCACCTCCGGTGCATTCAGCTAAATCTTCAGTCAGCCTTTCAGATTTGGACATGGATCGGCTAGTACAGAAGCTTTTACAGGCACCAGGACTTGCCAAATTGTTGTTGGCCCTGACCAGCTCGTCGGTACCGAAGACCATGGAACCAGGTTTGTCTTCTCCTCCGAGCCATACTGGACTCTCGTAGCCGAAGGAAATTGAACTGATGGTGGTCAAACCCTTGGAGCCGATACCCGCATCAGTGTTATCGGCTCCATCTACTCGGATGTCCTCGGCCCCGACCGAGGGCTCTAGGAGCCGACGCTCTCCCGTCTGGTCCGGGGAGGATAGTCGCACCGACTTGTCGGTTCCGACTCTTCCTCTCGGTGCTTCGGCTTGGATGAGCTTGGCTCCTACCTCAGGCTTGGAGCCCAGGGTTTTGGTGCGGGAGGATCGGACAGTACTCTCGGGTCTGTCCACTCCTTCTCGTCGGAGCCATGGTGCCTTCGATGCTATGAGGAGAGTTTTGTCTCCAAAGACAACGCCAGCATCGGTTCAGCTTTCCCTCTCCCCTCAAGCTCCTGTGTCTGTTTCTTCATCTACCGATCCCTCTAAGCGTAGAGACCCCGAGCTTCAAGAACCCCCACAAGGCATCCCCTGATCTTCTGAGAACTCCCCAGATCCCCTCACTGAGGAGGTGCCCAGGAAGAGACTGTGCAAGAGGAGGCACTTAGACTCCCCACAGGAGTGTTTGACATCTGACACGGACTTAGATGAGTCAGAAGGGTCCCCTCGATCCCCCTCTGAGGATATCTCCTTTGCTGAGATACTAGAGATCCTTAGTCAGAGGGGCGATTGGCAGTCCAAGACCCCCTACTGAGGATGAGTCCGTGCTCTTGAAGGCTTTTGGGTCTCAACCTTTCACTTCTTGGGTGTCTCTGCCTTATGACGAGCCCATGGATCTGATCTGTCGTAAGGCGTGGGAGTCACCGGAGGCTATGGAACCTGTCCCTCATAGACCCAATAAATTCATATCTACACAAGTGGACAAGCCATTTTTAACAAAAGGAGTGCCTATTGATGCCATGGTGGTAGCTGTAGCCACCAAAAAGGAAGTATCTGAGACATCCTCTTCTATCCATCCCCCTAACAGAGATTCTAGGGTTATGGATAGATATGGGAAGCCCATGTTTAGTTCAGCGACTTTTTCACTGCGATCACTGAACTACTTAACCCATTTTACAAGACTACAGAGAGACCTCCTGAAAGAGTTAGGAGATGCTCTCCAGGGTACGGTAGCTGCAGGGGTGGTCGACAAAGTCAACACCCAGCTCACTACCCTAAACTATGAAAAACAAAACAATGTTCTGTGCCTCACCAAAGTCCAGTCAAATAAACCATAGTAAATATCCAAAAACAAATAAGACTGGACACTGCTCGAATACCAACTCCTTCTGTTTATTAAAAATAGACATACAAGTGATGAGCGCTTTCGGGCCTTTGCCCTTCATCAGATAAAGCATCTCCCAAAACCAAACATTTTAAAACAAATCAAATACAAATACACTACCCTAGACTCAGTGGTGAACTCGTCCATGCGTCTCATATCCTATGCAGCTGATGGTTCGAGTAGCACCACTAGTTCGGGCATTGCTCTTCGAAGACAAGCCTGGATGCGTCTCTGTTCCTTTGCGGAACCCTTTAAGTCTTCCTTTATTAATACCCCATTCGATGGCTCATCACTGTTTGGGCCCAAAGTAAAGGAAACTTTAACCAGGTGTGAGCAGGAAGGCAAGGCCTTATCTGCCGTTGGGATCTGTTTTTCGACCCCCTACTTGGCCCTACCCCAAGGGCCCTAGGGGTGGAAAAATGTGGTTCCGAAAAACTCAGGCAGCCTTTCAGGGCACACATGGAGAAACCCCCTCTAGAGGCAGAGGAGGGGGTTATAACGGAAGACGCCGCCCCCATGGCAGAGGGGGGGGTCCTCAACAACAGGGTGGCAGGGGTCAGTTCTCCGGTCAGTCCTACCAGTGCCCCTGAAAGGGGACCCAACTGTTCGGCTCTGGAGGAAGTCGGGGGTCGCTTGTCTTTGTACCCAGAAGCCTGGCTAAACATAACATCGGATACTTGGGTACAAAGCATCATTTCCAGAGGATATTTCATACCGTTCTTTACCCCTCCCATTCCTGTAAAGAAAATCCCAGATGTTCCACCCAATCTAAGGGAACAAGCAATTGTATAGGTCCGCAGATTGCTAGAAAAAAAGTCATCCAACCAGTCCCAGCAGACCAAGTCGGATTCGGAACTTACTCAAGATTCTTTTTGGTACCAAAGAAAACAGGGGACTGGAGACCTATCTTGGACCTCAACAGACTCAACCAGTTCGTAAAGAAAGAGAAGTTCCGAATGGTCACGCTTCAGTCCATTCTTCCCTTTTTAGGGAAAGGCGATTGGATGTGCTTCATAGATCCCAAGGATGCGTACTATCACATAAAGATGAACAGAAGCTCCAGAGGTCATCTGTGCTTCTGGCTGGGAGCCAGTCATTACCAGTTTCGAGCCCTGCCCTTTGGTCTCATTACAGCCCCCAGAGTATTCACGAAATGCATGGCAGTGGTCACGGCTCACCTGAGACGTCTAGGATTCCAGGAGTTTTTCTATACCTGGATTATTGGCTCCTCACAGCTACCACCAGACATCAATTGACTCAGGCAGCACAATACACTCTGACACTCTGCCATCAATTAGGCATTATAATCAACTTCGAAAAGTCTGCCTTATCGCCATCGCAGCATACCATTTTTGTAGGAGCAGAGTTAGATGCCTCAACTACCACTCTACGTCTCCCTATCGAAAGTGTCTCTCTTCTCCACCAAAAAGTCAGCTCACTGGTGTCAAAGAACAAAGCTACAGCAGCGGAGGTATTGAAAGTACTAGGTTTGATAGCAGCAGCAATCCTGGCTATACCACTCGCAAGGATGCATATGCGAATTCTTCATTGGCTCCTCTTCGCTCAGTGGTCTTACCAGAAACTACCGATGCACCACATGATTCTTATTACGGATTCTTGCAGGAGAGACCTTCGGTGGTGGTTGACGTCTCTTCATGTCACAATCAGAAGACCCTTTGTCCCCCCCCAGTAGCCACTGTGACCACGGACGCTTCCCTGATAGGGTGGGGGGGGGGCATTTTCAGGGAAAGACTGCCCAAGGCACATGGACAGATCAAGAATCACATCTGCACATCAATGTTCTAGAGTTGAGAGCGGTACTTCTGGCATTGCAGTACTTTCAGGAGTCTCTCCCTCTAGGGACTATTGCAATTCAGACCGACAACATGTCAGTAGTCTGGTGCTTGAACACAAGCAGGTCGGAACCAAGTCTTACCCCCTTTGTCGAGATGCCCTCAGGGTCTGGCAATGGGCTGTGTCATCCCAGCGTTTTCTGTTAGCAGCGCACATCCCGGGGAAATCCAATGTGATAGCGGACAAGCTAAGCAGGGCAATATTACTCCCTCACAAGTGGTCGCTCAAACAACAGGTTGCGGAATTGATTTTCCGCAAATGGGGCCAGCCTTGCTGCGACCTTTTTGCCAGCCACATCAATTCAAAATGCAGAAGCTACATTGCCCTAATACCACCTCCCGCCCCCCCCCCCAGAGACGCACTTTTACATGATTGTCCCCGGGTCTCCTGTATGCATTTCCACCCTTCCCATTAATACCCAGATTTTTACAGAAAGCAAAATCACTGGGAAGGACTGTTATACTTATAGCCCCCTACTGGCCTTGACAGATTTGGTTCCGTTTCTCCACCATCATCTGTTGGAAGATCTGTGGATCCTGCATCCAGTTCCGGACCTTCTGACTCACCCATCAGGGGATCTTCATCCTTCTCTGCAGTCCCTGAAACCGACTGCTTGGCTAATCCACTTCCCCTAATTGCCAGGCTTCATTCAATTTCAGAAGATACAAGACAGATTCTCTTATCTTCTCACAAGCCATCTACCAGGAAATTATATGGCAGTAAATGAAAAAGGTTCTCAATTTGGGCCAACGCGCAGAACATTGATCCTTTCCGAGTTTCGCTGTCTTCGATTTTAGAATTTCTAACAAAAATTTTTAAAGGGGCAGCAGCTGCTACAGTTCGAGTTCAGTTAGCTGCTATCTCAAATTTTCACCTTGGTCTTGGTGGCTCAAATATTATGAGCCGTAAATTATCTAAAACCTTCCTTAGAGGCGTTCTTCATATGAGACCTCCAATCAAAATTCCCTTTTCTCCCTGGAATTTAAACTTTATGCTGTCTCAAATTATTCTTCCCCTTTTGAACCAGCATCTTCTTGTGATTTAAAATTTTTATCTTGGAAAACAATTTTTCTTGTGGCCGTTACGTCTGCTCGCAGAGTGTCAGAACTTCAAGCATGATCTTCAGACCACCCTACATGATCTTCCATGCTGATAGAGTATCTCTCAGAACAAACCCCTTATTTTTACCTAAAGTCTGTTCTGAGTCAAATATCAATCAGGTCATTGAACTGCCAGTCTTTTTCCCCGACCACTCTAGCAAATTGGAATATGTGCTGCACAAACTTGATGTTCACAGACAGCTCAAATTTTATCTTGACAGAACTAAAGATATTAGGAAATCAGACCAACTTTTTGTATCCTTCTCAGAAGCAAGAAAAGGCAATCCAGTGGCTAAAACAACTTTATCTAAATGGTTATCCGATTGTATATCCTTTGTTTATAAGAATGTCAGCATGCCTTTAACCCATAAATCGAAAGCTCATTCTACCAGAGCTGTCTCTACCTCTTCTGCTTTTCAAGCTGAATTGCCCCTTGACAATATTTGCGCTGCAGCCACTTGGTCTAAGCCTCATACCTGTATCACACATTACAAAGTAGATAGGGCTTCAAGGGACAGGTCTTCCTTTGGTTCTACGGTACTGAAGAACATACTCCCATGAGCCTCCCAAGGTTGAGGGTGCTAGGGGCACTGCCCATCAGTGAGAATAAATGGCGAGATTTAACAACTTCACATATAGAAGTTATGTACTTACCATAACGTTCCATGTGAGTTGTTTATCTCGCCTTTATTCTCACATCCCTCCCTCCTTTCCCCTCCAGGCTGACAGTTGACTTAGAGGCTAGTACCATCCTGGTTATTCAATATTTCTTCTTCCCTTTTGGGAAGTGTTCTTCTTAGATATATATAAGAGGGTATGTATATGTTGTATATATGTATATATATATGTATATACTGTTATTCGCAGCAAACAAGATCTGAGGTAATTCCAGCAGAGCATTGTGGGATAAGGGGCTTGGTCTCGAGCTACTGGCAAACCTTGAGCTTGCTATCGGCCGTGTCAGAGCCGTGGATCGGCTCCGAACCCGTCAGTGAGAATAAAGGCGAGATAAACAACTCACATGGAACGTTATGGTAAGTGCATAACTTCTATTTCTCCTTTGTGTAGACTAGCCATTATAGCTGGAGATATAGCTTTTAAGCACAGTTTAACTCTGCAAGTGTTTTGCATCCATTCAAAGCTATGTTTTGTGGTAGATGAGCTGAGCAGGATTAGGACAGACCCTCATGAATGGAAACTGAATCGGGGGTCTTCTAGGAATTGATCCATATATGGGGAACACCTCATATTAGAGTTTTTTGCTTTCAACCACATCAACTATTTGGTAAAAATTTGCTCTAGGACTCTATGCAAAACGGTCTGGAAAACCAATGCTTTTTCTTATACTTGGACAAAAATGCTCCTGTGTGTGTTTTCTTTCACAATATCTACTAATGTCCTAGGTTATTATGAAGATTCAGAGGGAGTCTCCAAAGATCATTGTGGTGACTCCATTCTGCCTTAGCAAAAGTGGTTTTCCCTTCTTTTGGATTTTTTTTTAATTGTTTTGTGGAGCCTCGTGTGCTATTTTATTGTTTTGTGGACTTGTAATAAAAGTTTTGGCTCTGTTGTCCTGCCTGACCTTGAAGTTCCGGTTTTCTTTGGCTCGCTGTGCTGTCCTTAGATTTTTACTTCTTTTGGAAATGACCAAGGGCAGTTAACACAAGCTTCCTTAGAGACTGGATCTATTCTCACAAGACTGTTTGCTACATCTCAACACCAGATAGCTGCAACTACCTGTTTGGATGGATAGTCTTAATTTTTAGGTAGGTACCTATTTTCTGAGAACATGCAGCAGGTATTGAATGTGACTGGGCAATCATATATTAGCAAATAGAAAAGATTTTCTAGTTGATGTCAAAACAATAACCAAGACCCCCCCCCCCCCCTTTAAGAGTAATGTTTCTCCTGGTTCTGCAATATTTCTAGCAGTTGTTATCTTCTGGCCTTTCTTAGTCTTCCACATGTTCAGTTGTCAGCCATTTCAGCATGGATTCCCCCTCTTTCAGTACAATCCTTTGTAAAACTGTTTTGGAAAAGAGTGTTTCATACTGAGCCTTCTAGAAAAAAAATAGGTGGATTCTTGGAATATTAACTTGGATTTGAAAACAAAATAATTCTTGCTTTATTTAAACCAGCTCATTAAGCAGATTTGAGGTTATTTGATGAAAACAGCTTGGTTGATTGCTCTGACTTTTGCAAGATTATCTGAGTTGCAAGCTGTTATGGTAGGTCAGACTTATCTCATTTTCCACAAAGATGGGGTTTCCTTAAGAACTAATCATTCATTTATGCTTAGTGATATCCAACTGTACTATGAGCCAAGCTATTCATCTCCCTGTCTTTCCATAACATATAAATGAAGGAGAAAGGACCTTCCATACTATGGATGTCCGCAGGCAACTCCGGTATTATCTTGACGGAACTAAAATGTTTAGGAACTGTAATAGTTTTCATTCTTGTGAAGGTAAGAAGAAAGGACAACCTGTGTGAAAGTGGACCATGTCCAAATAGATTTCTCTTTCTGTTACATTTTCTTATACCAAACACAACAAGGCAATTCCAGGCAGGCTGGAAACTCACTCTACCAGGACCTTCTCTTCATCTTTGAACCTTTCGAAAGGGTTGGGTTCTAGAAGTATGCTTTATGTGGCAACATGGTACTTTGCATATACCTTTACAAGAACAACAAACGAGATTCCTTCTCAAGGTCTAGGACAAGCTTTCCTAGGACCATCCTCTAAGGGTTCCTGGACTCTGATCTTTCCTCCTCCCTGTCAGTTTGCGCTATGTTACTCAGTGAATTTGTGAATCCCTTATCTTTGTAGCTAAAGGTTACAAGAATTTTACTAAATGAGAGGGGAATCAAGGACATGCCTGTCTAATTAAATTCAAGTTGTCATAGAGGACTTTTCCCACTTTCAGTTTTTGATTTTGAACCATCATATATTTCTCCTTACTAACAATACAACAATATTTGGGAATGCAAATACTAACATTGCCCTACTCATGAATTCCTAGCAAACCCTATCAAATTCTTTCTCTGTATTTAAACTAGTCAACAGTAGCAGAGTTTTTTTGTATTCTGATTCCATCTGAATCATTGCTGTATAATTTTATCAAATGTTTTTCTCCGTTCCCTAAAACCACATTAATATATTTCTGTCAGCCTTGGTAACATTCTGGACATTCTGTTAGTAGGTATAGACTTTAACATTTTATAACCATGATTTAGAATCATAATTGTATATGAGGTAGGGTCTATAGGATCCTTGGCCTCTCATTGTAATACTGCCACTACTGCCTTCTTCCTTGATGCAGGTATCTCTCAGAACATTATTAAACACTGTCTTCCAAATTTTCAACAGTATTATTCTTCTAACTTCCAAATTTGTAGGGGTATTTCATCCATTCCTAGGCATGTTCCTGTTGCCTGGTTTTACATTATATATTTTGTTGTCCTCTACCTGTTATTGTTAATGGTTGCGCTTCCACTTAAGCTTTGGAATATCTAATGTTTCCAAAAATGCTTCCCCGTATGTATTTTCTTGATTTTTTTCCCTCCTCTGCTTTATATACCTTTTCATAAAATTGTCAAAATATCTCCATTATCCTTTCAGGATTCCTAGTTAAAGTTTTTGTCATAGGGTTTGTGAGATCTGCCATCACTCTTTCCACTTTTGTTGCCTAAGACTTTAGGCTAAAAATTGCTGTGCCCCAGGATTCATACTACAGTTTTCCTAAACTCATGCATATTGCCCAAATACCAACTTACTTTGTTGTTTGTTGTCTGAAATTTTTCTTATTCTTGATCTGCAATCCTTAATATTACTTAGTACCCTCTGCTTTTTTCTGTGCATGTAAGTCTATTTACATTCCATATTAATATTGATAAAACAGCCATTTTGTTATTTTAAAGCTGCAGTCACTTAAAATGCATGCCGCTTCTGTTGTTCATAGTAACAGGTTATGCATACTTTGTAACACTTGACTAATGCGACTTTTTCATAGTTGCAATTTCACATATTTGTTTGAGCTCATGTCAGAATGTTTTCAAATAGTTCAGTTCACTGTATACATCTCGACCCAAATCCCCTTAAAAACCAACTAAAGGAAGGAACATTGTACATTTGGAAGAATAAAATCCCCACCCTCCAAACATAGTCCTTAGCTTTATAATAATGGCTACTTGCACTGCCATCTACCCTAAAAATATGGGTACATTGGTTGAAATACATTTTTTAGGGTCTTGCAAGTACGTACATTACTGCTACTTTAATTGTGATGTTTTTCCCCTTTGATGCATATAAACGTGTCTGTATATATTCAGTCAGCCTTTAAATTGAAAAGTAGCTCTTTGAGAAAGTTACTAGTCTTCTGAAAGGCAAATAGTTTTGTGACTTTATGCTTAGTGCCTCCTAAAGTTAAAGCTGATGGGGAAGATAGGTGTTCAGTTCCAACACTGTTTCTTTGCCCAACATTTATTTTCCCTTTCTGTACAAAAGCAACCAAGTCAGGGAATGCCGCCCAGTAGTAAAAAAAAAAAAAAACATCAACAGAAAACCAAATAACCAAATGTGTAGAAAGGATGACCGTCAAGACAGGATAAAAATTTTGCATTAAACACTTTTGTCTTAAATCACAGACTTCATCAGAATCATGATGAAGGGAATTTATTCTCCATTTCTTAAAACCGTTTTTCTCTCAGACTAACTTTCAATAACCTTTTAAGAGTAAACTACAATCCCCTCAAACAGATCCACTAAAGTGGTCACAGATTGCAGTTTCTAAACATCTCTTAACTGATGTCTGCCTTTTTTAAACACTTTTATTGAATTGTCACTTATGACATAGGCAAATTTACATTTCTACAAAAGCAATTAAACTGTAGTAAATTAACATTAACAAGCATTATACTTCACATATATTGCTGTATATCATATAACCTAATCAACATTACATAAATTATTCAATTCATGCACCTGTTTTGTAAACAAGAAACACCTTTATTAAAGTATCACTTACAAAATAAGCAATCCTACATTGATATAAATGAAAACAGACCACACCAACACAATCCTAGTTGCAAGCATTTTACATCACAAAACCATACTGATGCACTCCCAGCTGCAAACATTGTACATCACTTATAATCTACCCACTCATTTTCAGTCAAACATTGCATAGCTCATTTAAGTCCTCCCTTCTTTTAAACCTCATCCCTCCGCTGTTTGTATTGTTCCCACGATTCCTGTTTTTCTTGTGCAGTTTTCTCCTACCCTTTTCTAAAGATCTCAATTACTTTTGTTTTATCTCTGTTACCAGATTCACTACTTCTAATATAGTTGGTTTAAATTTTGATTTCCATTTTCTAGTAATTGCTTTTTTGGCAGCCACCATAATTAGACATAGCATGGCCTTACCATATCTAGGCAAGTCCGATTCTGTATCACAGTTCAGAAAAATCATCTCTCGTCACACCCATCCAGCATCTCTGACAGTGCATCCCGCAAGGAATGTCCTCCAACTCACTGCAGTCCCAGAAAATGTTCCCAGTTATCTCTCTCTTCCATGTCATACCTCCATTTGCTCTCTACCTATGGAAACATTCTTTGAAGTCTACTTAGGGTATAAAATTATCTATGTAAACATTTCCAAGCAGAAATCCTAAATCTTCTAGATTTTGTTGCATATTTGGGAGACATGCATATATCCTGCCATTGTTTCTTTGTGAATTGCTTATCCAGTCTATCTTCCCAGTCCTTTCTAACATCCTCTGATTGATTCTTATAGTTATCATGCAGTATTTTATATGTTCTACTGATTATTCCTTTTCTAATGGCAGCTTCTGTTCTAGATTCTATTAAAAACTCTACCAGTGCAGGTTTTTGGTTTAGGACCACTCTATTTCTTTCTCTTTGCCTAATAGTCTGATATCAATCCTTGATAGGGAAGGCAATCTCGAAACTGCAGTCCAAATAAATTCTTGGCCTCTTCCCATTCTGTTACCTTTCCCCTCTAATTATTTGATCCCATTACCCTGATTCCTTTGCCATTTTTCTCCAATAAATTCCAGCCCCCTCTTGCCTATTGTCTGTATTCTAGTTGGTCATCCCTATTGGCAGAATCTCCTTTCTGCATTCCCAAGTTGGCTTAGTTCTTGGAAAACTTTCTGCTACTTTATGGATTTAATGTTCTGTTGTTCTTAAAGATTTGCATCCAGTCTCTTTGTTTCTTGAGCTTCCCCCCTGTTTCAACATCATCCCTTTCCTCTTAATGAATTATAGTTTTCTGCTTGTGCTATGTATAGGAGAGTTAACTATGTAGCTTTGAAATACCTCTTTAAATTGGGTAATCCCAATCCGCCCTGTTCTACTGGAAGAATCATCTTATCCCACTTGACTGTTGCCGTCTTCCCTTCCCAGATAAAGTCCTTCAGCTCTTTATTAATTGCTATCCACAACTTCTCCTGTAGTTGATAAAACTATGCCTGACCTGTGTATAAGACTAATGGGACTAAAGACATCTTGACTGCTTGTATCTTAGTATTCATATCCATATAACAAAGCTTCCATTTTCCCAGATTTTATTATCTTTTGTTTTGTCTCTTCCAACATATCCTCGGCTGCCACACCAGAATAATTTTTAATCCATACTCCTAAATACCTCGTTTTATTATTTGTGTGTGGTACGTAATTTACCACTGTTGCCTTTGTTTTAGTTTCATTAATTTTGCATCCTGAAAAGATTTGAAACTGTCTCAAAATGTTCCACGACACTGTAATGTCTTTTTCTCATTCTGTCAGGTACAAAATATGGAGCTCCATCCACTTTGGGCCCAGCTCCAATTCTCTCATCGGACCCGGGGAGACCGGCCTCCTTATTGGTTTCTCAAGAGGTTTGCTCTCCTTCGGCGTTCAACGTGGTAGTGAGTTCTCTCCGCTGGATCGAGACCCCTGACTGCCCCCTCGGACCCCACCCAGATCCCCTCGGCTCTTTCTACGGTCCCCATCATTTTACCAAAGGGACAGCCCATGTTCGAGGAGCCCCAGACGGTTCCCCCTGAGGAACAAGTGCCTTGCGAGTTCCTCCCGGAGAGCCCCACTGGAGAGGTACCTCGCATGCATACATGGAAGAGGAGGCACTTGGACTTCCCCGAGTCCCTCACCAAGGATACCGACTTGGATGATGGAGAAAGGTACTCCTAGGTCACCTCCCAAGGATGTCTCCTTTGGAGACATCATGGAAATCCTGCGCCAATGGGGGGGTTGGTCTGCCCCCAAACCTTCTTCTGATGAGTCTGTGTTCCTAGAGGCTTTCGGCACAGGCCCATCTACTTCCTGGGTGTCCCCTCCCACAGAACTTGGTCACTTTGCAGGCATAGAAGGAACTGGACACCATGGAACCAATTCCAGAAAGACCCAACAAAATTTAAAGTCCCCCCATAGACAGACCAGCATGGAACAAGGGCTCCCCCATAGATGCTATGTTGGTAGCAGCAGCCACAAAGAAGGTGCTTGCCGAGGAGTGTTCCATGGTTCATCCTCCTAACCGAGAGTCATGGATGATGGACCGCCTAGGGAAGCGGGTTTACGCTTCAGCTACCTTTTCGATTAGGGCACTGAACTTACCTGGCCCATGTCACCAGACTCCAACACGACCTGGTAAAGGAGCTGGAAGAATCTCCCCCTAAGTCCATGTCGCAGGAGTACAAGGCTTCATTCTCCGCGAGGATGGTCACTTTGAAAGAAGTCTCCAACATGTCCATGCGACTCCTTTCACATGCTACAGAAGGAATGGCTAAGGCGGCTGGTTCCAGCGTGTCCATGAGGCACAACGCCTGGCTCAGATTATATCAATTTTCGGAACCTTTCAAGGCGTCCTTTGCCAACGCCCCTTATGACAGCTCTACTCTCTTTGGTAAGACCATCAAAAAGACATTAGTCCAGAGTGATAAGGACGGGAAGACACTGTCTGCCTTCGGGATCCACTTCTCGAACCCTCAAAGGTCTTTTTCCCAGAATCAGAGAGGGCAAAAGAAGATGTGGTTCTGGAAGTCACAGTATTCCCGTGGCACTCAGGGCTCTTCTCCCCCAGAGGCAGAGGGGGACAGAATGGACACCGGCCCAGAGGCAGATGGGGTCCGAGGAATTTTGGATCTCTAGCACCTTTCTTGGACAGATTCGGGCAGCAACCCTGAGGGGTGGGCCCGACTGCTCTACTCTGGAGGCAGTCTGGGGACGATTGTCCTTGCACCTAGCAGTATAGGAGTCTATAACATCAGACCGTTTGGTGCTTCAGATCATATCCAGAGGATACTCTATCCCCTTTGTGGGTTCCCCCAAATGTCCCAGACACCTCTTGGACTTGGCACCCACACAAAGGGAGGTAGCAGCACAGGAAATTTCCAAGCTGGTAGAAAAATGAGCCATTGAAACTGTCCCCCCAGATCAGTCCGGATCAACTTCTACTCCAGGTTCTTTTTGGTGCCAAAGAACGGGGGATTTGAGGCCCATTCTGGACCTTTCTACACTGAACCTGTCAGTTGCCAAAAAGAAGTTCCGGATGGTCACACTACAGTCCATCTTGCCGTACCTGCAAGAGAGCAACTGGATGTGCTTGTTAGACCTCCAGGATGCTTACTATCACATAAAGATGCACAGACGCTCCAGGAGATTCCTCCGCTTCCTGCTAGGAGTCCATCATTAACACTTTTGAGCCCTACCCTTTGGTCTCACCACAGCCCCCAGGGTGTTTACCAAAGTAATGGCAGTGGTAGCGGCTCATCTGAGGCTTCAGGGGATTCAGGTCTATCCGTAACTGGACGATTGGCTCCTCACTGCTCCCACCAGGCGTCTACTCTCCCAAACCAGGGATTATTTCCTGACTCTTGCCCTGTGTTTGGGGATCACAATCAATACATCCAAATCACTCCTAGATCCTGTACAGGTGATAGACTACATTGGTGCCAGGATAGATACTCTTCAGTGCAAAATCTTCCTGACCTCGGAGAGAGTACCAAACTTGAGGATGCATGTCTCCCTGATCTACTACTCTCATCTCCTAACAGCAGAATCGGTGTTGAGGGCCTTAGGCTCGATGGCAGCGACCATAACTCTTCTTCCGTGTGCCTGGTTACACATGAGAATTCTACAGTGGACTCTAGCTGTACAGTGGTCCCTGTTGGAACTACTATTACCATATCCAGTTCAACTTGGTCGTCCCTTTTATGGTGGATGCATTCTCCGGACATTTTTTAGGGAAGACCCTTTGTTCCAGCCCCGGCCCAAGCCACAGTGACCACGGATGCCTCCCAACTCGGGTGGGGGGCATTGTTCGGGCAGGACAGTCCAAGGCCTGTGGTCCCCTGTAGAGACCAGCTTGCACATAAATGTCCTAGAGATGAGAGCTGTCCTCCTAGCGTTGCAGGCCCTTCATGCCTTTCTTCCTCTGGGAACGATCGCAATTCAGTCAGACAACATGTCAGTGGTGTGGTATATCAACAAACAGGGAGGGACCAGATCTTACCCCCTTTGTCGTGAGGCCATGAGAGTGTGGGAATAGGTGATCTGCACCGGTCGCTTTCTCATCTTAATGGATATTCCAAGACAGTCCAACATCCTAGTGGACAGGCTAAGTCGGACTATTCTGATGTCTTACGAGTGGTCTCTGAATCTTCCCAGTAGCTGAACAGATCTTCTGCCAGTGGGGTCAACTTTACTGTGATCTCTTCGCATCTCCTTCCAACGCGTAGTGCAGCGTGTTTTTCGCTCAGTGCCCCCTGCTGGGGAAGTCCCCCAGAGATGGTTTAGTTCATGCTTGGCCTCCCGTTCTTCTATATGCTTACCCACCAGTACCTCTTACTTCGAGGTTTCTACAGAAAGCTTGTTGACTGGGGAGCAAAGTGATCCTCATTGCCCCGTGTTGGCCTCGCCGGGTATGGTTTCCCTTCACCTTCTGGCTCCGACTTGGATCCTGGATCCCATTCAGGATCTAATTGTACACCCTTTGGGGGTGCCTCATCCGAATCTGGACAGTTTGAAGCTCACAGCTTGGCTGCTCCAGTTTCCGTGATTGCTAGACCTTCTGGACTATCCTCCTCAGTTAGATCTATTTTGGTGGCTGCTCATAAGTCTTCGACCAGGAAGGTTTATCGCAGCAAGTGGAAACGTTTTTCCTTTTGGGCCTCTCAAAGGAGTTTGACCCCTTCACGGCTCTTATTTCCACCATTCTTGATTTTATAGCTGATATTTTTCAACACGGAGCTAGTTTTTCTACTGTCAAGGTTCAGTTGGCTGCCATCTCTAATTTTCATGTGGGCGAGAATTCTGCCTCTTTAGCCTCCTCCAGACTGTGTAAGGCCTTTATTAAAGGTACCTTTTTCTTACGCCTCCCGGTCAAGGATCCTGTTCCCCCATGGGACCTTACTGTGGTACATCAAGCTTTGGTTGCTCCACCTTTCGAGCTTGCTGCAACAGCAGATCTGAAATATTTATCTCGGAAAACAGCTTTTATGGTGGCTATTACCTCTGCAAAAAGGGTTTCAAAATTATAGGCCTTGGCCATCAAAGTTCCTTACATGATTTTTCACAAAGATAGGGTTTCCCTTCGAACCAGTCCATCCTTTCTTCTTAAGGTGGCATCACCAGTCAATATCAATCAGACCATCAATTTGCCTTTGTTTTTTCCTAATTTTACTAACAAGATGGAATACAAGCTCCACCTGTTGGATGTTCATAGACAGCTATGATTCTATTTACGCAGGACAAAAAAATTCCGTAAATCTAGTCAATTGTTTGTATCCTTCTGTAAACCCTTTTTGGGGAAACCTATCTCCAAGGTCACTATTGCTAGATGGATTTCTTCATGCATCCTTCAGGTATATAAGGACAGAGGCATGTCTCTTCCAGATCAGGTGAAAGCTCATTCCACTAGGTCCATAGCTATGTCTGTGGCCTTTTGGTCTAGAGTGTCTTTGGATGATATTTGTTCTGCAGCTACTTGGTCTTCATCTCATATGTTTATTTCTCATTACAAATTGGATTTGACTTCCAGAAGGAGAGCATCCTTTGGTTCTATGGTGCTCCGGAATATCCTTCCATGCAGGCCTCCCAGGAGTTTAGTAGCTGGGGACTATGTCCCACAGGTTGAAGACCAAATGAAGTAAACTACTTCAGATAAAAAGTTATATACTCACCATAACGTTCCATCTGAGTAGTTCTACTTCATTTGTCTTCAAGCGTCCCTCCCTCCTTCCCCTGGACCTTGGTATATGAACAGCCTTACGGGCTGCAGTTATAGGTCACAAGTATTTTTTTCAGGTCAGGTTATCAAGATTCAGTAAACTCGATCTGGGGTTTGGAAGGTAGTGGAGGTGTATTATGGGTAAGGGGAGGAGCTTGGAGCTTGAAGCAGATGCTAGTAAGGTTGCTGGTTCGGATCCGATACAGATCCGGTTTCCCACAGGTTGAAGACAAATGAAGTAGAACTACTCCGATGGAAAGTTATGGTGAGTACATAACTTCTTTTTCTGTGACATTCCCCCTATTCTGCAATACTTTAAAATTTGTCAGTCCCTCTAAATAATTCTCGTTACTTCTTAACCATAGCTCCCTTTCTTTTATTCCACCTTATTTTTAAACCCCACATTAATTTTATCCCACCCCCAAGCTATATTTTCAGAAAAAAATTCTCCTTTCTAGTAGCTCCTTACTAATCTCCACTGCCCATTCCTTACCTCTCTTTTCAACAGAGAGGTGGGAAAGTGCCACTGTCTCATTTTTATTTCATTACTGTGTGTTTTTATTTTAGTTTTTATTGGCACATGACCTGAAGTACTTATTGGGTGCATATCAAGACCCTCAATTAAATGCACATGTTCCTGTGAAATGTAAATTCTGTCCAAACTGATGTCTGCCTTGAGTGTATTATTTAATTGATATCTTCTTTATCTTGATTGCACCAGTTCAGATCTTTGTCAGTTTCCACTAAGGCAAGCCAGGCACCTGCACTGTGCTAAACATCTGCTTATTGACAATCTCCACTAATCTTGCAGTCTTCACTTTGCTTCATTATTTAACATTTTTACTTATCTTGTAAAAATGAAGGAAAGCACTACCCTTGACTAAATCTGCATTATTGTTTATGGTTCTAACATAATGCATTTCAAGAAAAAGCTTTTTATGTTTATGTGAGCAACTTCATACACACAAGTAGTTCATCCCTTCCTTTTGCAGAGTCAGATCTCAATATTGTTTATCCTTCTTCCTGTTTTTCTCTCTCATGCTGAAGTGTAAATGATTAAGATACTTTACTTTTTTAATGGCTTACTATTAATAAACGTCAGGTACCACTCAGAAAAAATGTTAGTTTACCATGCACACTGTGCTTTTGCTTTTACCGTTTGCATTTCAAAACATACTTTCTACTACTGTACTGCATTTTACAATATTATTAAACAACTGAACACAAAATAATACAAACAAAACATTATTTTTTCCTCCAGTTGGTTCTTTCAGGGATGCCCATAACAAAATAAGATTTGTTTTCTCTAGCTTCACCAGATTTTGAAATAAGCAAGAAATAGTGATGTGGATACATTGTTCACTCCCTTCATGTTGTTATTAACCTTCAGTCCTTAACATCTGACCTTACCAGTTTTAGGTTGAGATTCTAGTTTCTCCTTACTGTCTCTATATGAGACTCACAATTTTCAGTTTTCCCTGGGCTGAGCAGCATTTTGTTGGACTAATATTTCTGTTTATTCTACTGTTTAGCAAATTCACCTAGCTGTTAATCTTTTCCCCATTGCTCATCTTCTTGCAGTACTGGCATTTGGTTTGAATCCAAGCTTCTCCTAATGCTTTCAAGTCCACTTCTGGGCCTCTGTAAACAGTTTCACTAGCACAGTTTCTTTCAGACCACCTTACTTGTGTAAGCTCTGGAAACCTTGCTGATTGAAGTTCTGTTGTTGTTGTTGTTGTCTTTCGGCTTGTCCTGGTTAGGGGTCGCCACAGCGGAACTCTGGTCCGCAAATGATTGGCACGAACGCCGAGGTACCAGCTCGACGTTCAACCTTCAGTGAAGGCACGCCCATTTACACATGTCTTTCGAACGCCCACCCAACCGCAGGGAGGACATGCAGACTCCACACAGAAGGCACTCCCTGCACTACAGCAGAGAATTGAACGGGAGAACCTCTTGCTGTGAGGCAACAACGCTACCGCTGCACTGTTGACTGAACTTTATTTCTTTTTCAAAGCCAGATCCACCTCCATGTGCAGCTTTGACTCACCTTGAAAAATTTGTAAAAACACTTGATTGTAGTAGTTTGAATCTCACCTCAGACTCATGGCAATAAAGTTAATCCTCTTTTTTTTTCTATTATAAACAGGTTGTAATTTTCCACAAATATCCTAGCATCAGTAGTGTCTAGCTCCTTTCCTTTTTGTCATAAATTTGTCAGTAACATCTCCTTCTGCAGGTATGACTGCATTGTAACCAATTTGGGTCTCTGTTTCTTTTTAGAGACTAATTTAGCAACATAAATGTAATGTACCTTCTTGTTTAACAAATCCTCCTGTGGAACCCCAGTCCAGTTACTTATTTGCGCCGTCACTTACTTCCTCCACTTTCTGTTCAAGATCTACTGTTTTCTGCAATATTTGTTCATCTGACGCTTCATTCACTGGCATTCTTCCCTTCATTTCTATTTCTGTCTTCTCCAAACTTAGCAGTTTATCCAAATGACTGTTTAATACTTATGTTCTTCTAGTCATTTTTCATCTGTTTGTCTATATTTTTGCAGATTCCCACTTGCTTTGAACACTAAGTGCATCTGGTTTGTTTTTCCTTCTAGTGTACTGGAAGTTGTCTTTTGCATTGATACAGCACAGTGGCCTTCTTTATGCTGATTACCTTCAGATTCTTCTCATCTAGGACTATTTCTTCTTTCTTTCTCCATGACATTAATTTTCTCAAATGTTTTCTTAGTAGAATGAATGTCAGCACTCTGGTAACTAACTTTCTGCCAAATATATAACTTTTAATCACACTGGGAAAACTCGGGTTAGTGTGCTTCTCATTCAGCCACCATCTTGGAAGTCCTTGTCTTCCTTGATCCTTTATTTGCATTTGACAATACGGACTAAAAAGGTAATACTTAACTGTAGGCAGTTCATATGATTATTGTCTTGAGTAGTCTTTATCTGGTTTAGCTCCCACCTTGTGGGTGTGGATATGCTTCTCAGGCTTGAGATCCCTGCGTTTTAAGGTTCCAGGTAGACCATTTCTATCGCACTTGCTGTTAACCATGTCTGAAGAAGTTGGTTTCATGTTATGCACATTATACCGGACTTAAAAAGGGTGATCCCATCCTTCATTTTAAAGGCTGCCTCTCAAGAATTCTGAACTAGGTTTTGACCAACTTTCCCAGTCTAATTCGCAAAACCTGGGGTTCCTGACTATTAATTTTACAGCCTGCAGCTTCAGTATTGCCCTGGGAGATGACTTAAATATTGTGGAATTCAAGCAGTACTCCCTCCTTCATTGCTTAAATTGTCTGATAGCACAAGAGGATTCATTCATCAGTTTTTGTCCTTTCCTTTGTATTCTTAAGGCTAGACTGCTTTAATAATTATGTTTGTTTTGTTGGGATGCATCTTTGACTAGTTTAATATGTATTGATCATGATCTTAACTTGGACACCAAGATCTGCCCATTTTTCTTTTGTTGATGTACTACTGGATATTTTATATAAGGATGTTATGTTATCTGTGTCGTTATTCAGCACAGATGGGTCTTGAATCTGACCTTTGATCCGAGCCGACAGCTGATGGACAGATCCAGAGCTCAAGCTCCTCCCCTTTCCACAATCCCCCACTGACCTGTAGCCCTCCGATCTCATTTGCCTTGGAAACGCTGAGGGCATGATTCTAGATGCTCAAACTCATCTAACAAATAAGTGACTTCTTTTGGGGTTGGTCTTTCCCTTTTCTGGTACTTTTAGTCCCTTATAAAGTAGCTTAGTATAGCATAGGGGATTCTTTTTTCTGTTACCTCCCATCCCTATTCTTATTTAGCTAGTTTCTATCTTTTTGGTTCCCGCTCTTTTACTTTCCCCGTGTGTCTTTCCCCCTTTAGTTACCTAATTTAAAAAAAAAAAAAAAAATTTTTTTTTTTGAGTATTGGCTCTGTATCCCACTCCTTGTTCAGTTGGGTTGCTTGTAGTGTTTTCTCGGTCTTGGTGTGCATGTTTGTTTGGTTGAAACATGTCTGACAAGCCTCCTGGCTTTAAGAGATGCTCCTCGTGTGGTCGGAAGAAGCATCATTCCGATTTGCACGAGGAGTACGTTTGTTGCTTAGGAGAGCCTCATCTGGAGGTTGAATGCGACATTTGTGCTGCATTCAACCCCATGGTTCTCATGGAGTATAGAAACAAGCTACTCTTAAAAGGGTTAGCTCAGAGAGGTCCACTGACTTAGGACTCTCCCTCTAAGGCTTCCCAGGACCCTAAGAAGAGACCTCCCCCTTCCTCCAAAAGCCAAGGCTGTCGGATCACAGATGATCTGATCTGAAGTCCAGCCTCTGTGGCTTTGGATCTGGGCTTTTATACTCCAAGAGCCTTGGATCAGTCTCTCTGATCCAAGGCCTTGGTGGCTCAGAGGCCTTCGGATCGGAGTCAACACAAGCCTTCTCCAGCTGTAACCTGTTTGTCCGATCTGTCCAGCGCACAGACTAAGGCATCTGATCCTACCAGAGCTTCGGATCTGATTGTGCTGTCAAATCCAATAGACATCAACAGTCCCCCTTCCAGATCTAAGACTTTGGATATGATGCGTTGGAGTCGGCCCCCCTCCAGGGATTGTAGAGCATTGGCAAGATCTCCAGCTAGGTCCGGCTATTCTTCTGTGTCTTCCATGTTCTCCAGAAGTTTGTTACGTACAGATGTGGATAGTATGATGAGTCTCCTCAAGGTCCAAATCGAGTTGGGTTTGTTGCTGCCCCCAGCTGAGAAGCCTAGTGGACATTCTCCATTCATGGGACTTCATTCCCCTCTTCCCACCCTGCTGGGTTTGGAATACCAGGATCAGAGCATTCCTTGTGAGAGGCCAGTGGTGTCCATTATTCCTCCTTTCTCGACACTTGTCAGGGTCCCTGGCGGGTCCATTCCACTGCCCTTGGAACATGCTGCGCCTCGGCCCCGCGAGGTCGATGTTGACTCCCTGGGGGTGGGTTTGGGCCTGGAATTTTCAGACGGCTCCCTTCCCTTGGGGACTTTTGCGCTGGACAGCTCTGGACCGATATCATCTGGGGGCTTCGGTGCTGGCATTAGGGTCCCTTCTCCCTTCCCAGGCAGCTGCGACCACAGGAGAGGAGATCCTCTTCCAGTCCGTCAGTCTAATGGGCAGTAAGGAGGACCTTCACCAGCTTGGCAGTCACCTCTCCATCTCTAGGTCCTCCCCAGCCCCTCTTAGCTTTGGGTGGCAAGGCCTCATCATCCTTCCAGGGTCAGCTGCCCCCGAGTGCCTTCAAGATGGACACTGCCCCACTTGGGGTTCCTGTCTCTTCCGAGTCCTCCCCAGAGCCCACCATGAAGTAACCCTCTCGGAAGAGAACTTGTAAGAGGAAGCACCTGAACTCTCCTAGAGAGTCCCTCACTGAGGACATGGATTACGAGGAGGGAGACGGGTCCCACAGGCTTCCATCTGAGGAAGTGTCCTTTGGGGATCTCCAGCACAGCGGAGGCCACCTCTCGTGCGGCTTGGACAGGTATTGCCATTAGACGACATGTCTGGCTTTGTCTGTGCGGGTTTGTGGAACCATTCAAGGCATCTTTTACTAATGTTCCCTTTGATGGTTCTACCTTGTTCGGACCTTCTGTCAAGGAAACATTGACCGTCAGCAAGCACGCGGGTAAGAATCTGTCCATGGTGGGAATCAAGTTTTCTACTCCTCAGTGATCTTTTTCTAAGACTCAAAGAGGTAGTAAGAAACTTTGGTTCTGCAGGACTCAGTCCTCCTTCCAGGATGCTCCCCAAGAATCCTCGTACTCAAGCTGGGGGAGGGGATTCAGTGGTAGACGCTGCCTCAGAAGCAGAGTGGGTCTGCAGTATCAGGACTCCCAGAACCCTTCTCTGAGAAGCCTTTTCAGTGCTCCTGAAGCGCTGCCCGACTGTCCTGCCATGGAGGCAGTCGGGGGGGGGGGGTAATTCTCCTTTCACCCACTAGCCTGAACAAATATCTCCTCAGACCAGTGGGTGTTAAAAAGATTATTTCCAGGTTACTTTATTCTCTTTTTTCAGCCCCTCCCCCCCCCCCGGTTTCAAAACCTCTCCTGGACGTACCACCCCACCAAAGAGAGTTGGCCCTTCGTGAAGTTCAAGACTTTCTTATAAAGAGAGACATCCAAGAGGAACCAACAGGGCGACGAGGGTCAAGAATTTACTCTCGATTCTTTTTGGTGCCAAAAAAGACCAGGGACCTGCATCTAATTTTGGACGTAAGCGAACTGAATCTCAGTCCAGAAGTCCAAGTTCCAGATGGTCACTGTTCAGTCCATTCCGTCTTTCTTGCCAAAGGGTGATTGGATGTGCTCAGTGGCTCTCAAGGATGCATACTATCATATCAAGATCAACAGGCATTCCAGGAGGCACCTGCACTTTCGGTTAGGGGCCAGTCACTACCAGTTCAGAACCCTGCCCTTTCGACTCACCACAGCCCCCTGGGTGTTTACCAAATGTATGGCAGTGGTGACAGCTTATCTGCAGCTGCAAGACTTCCAGGTATTTCCATATCTGGAGAATTGGCTCCTCACAGCCCCTATGAGGCATCAACTGTCAGTGTCCACCAGGTATACCCTCAACCTCTTTCATGATCTTGGCATCATGGTCAACCTGTCCAAATCCAATCTTTGTCTGTGCTAAAACCTAGAGTTTATTGGGGTTCAACTGGACACAGTGTAGGAGACTGCAGCACTACCCCTACACAGGGTTCAACTTATTTGGGATCAGGTCTTTCGCTTGCTGGTTCTAGACCGCCCAGCAACCCATCTAATTCTTCAAGTGCTAGGTTCGATGGCAGCTACCATCTAGTTAGTGCCTCTCGCCAGGTATCACATGCGGGTTCTGCAGTGGACCTTGGCACTTCAGTGGTCTGCTCAGATTCATCCCATGTCCATGTCCGTCAGGATGACCTGTGTGCAGAAATCACCTTGCTTCATGGCTTTATTCACTAGGCAGACCCTTTTGTCTTCCCCCACCCAAGGCCACTGTGACCACAGATGCCTCTCTGTTGGGGTGGACGGGACATTTTCAGGGCAGGACGGTTCAAGACATACGATCCCCCACAGAGACCAAATTGCACATAAACGTCCTGGAGATGAGAGCAGTCCTTCTAACGCTGCAAGCCTTTCAGGAGTGCCTCCCTCTCAGGAGTATAGCAATTCAAACAGACAACATGGCGGTTGTCTGGTACATCAGCAAGCCGGGGGGGGGTGGGGGGGACATGGTCTTATCCCCTGTGCAGAGAGGCCGTGAGAGTGTGGGAATGGGTTATGTCTTCCAGGCTCTTTCTACTTGCAATTCACATTTCTGGCAGTTCCAACATGCTGGCCGACAAACTCAGCAGGTCTGTCTGAGTCCCCAGAAGTGGTCCCTGAATCCATTAGTGGCACATCAGATATTCAACCGTTGGGGTCAGCCATGCTGCGATCTGTTTGCCTTCCCAGTCAACTACAAATGCAGCAACTACTTTGCCCTCGTCCCTCTGACGGGGGCGTCACCCAGGGATGCTCTGGTTCACGACTGGCAGTCGGGACTCCTCTGTGGTTACCCCCCTATTCCTCTAATTCCCAAGTTCTTGCAGCATGCTCACCTGGAAGTTCAAGGATCACTCATTTATCAGATGTTGGAGTTCTCTTTGAGGAAGTGTTTTTTTTTTAATCTTTAATAAAGGAGACCTTTTCTAACGCAGTCTATAGAGCCCTATATTGGGTACCATTAGCATTAAAAGCTGTCATGTTTTCTTAAAACTTCCATTTTTTGTAAGGTGTGTGTGTGTGTATATGTATGTGTGTGTGTGTGTGTGTGTGTGTGTGTGTGTGTGTGTGTGTGTGTGTGTGTGTGTGTATATATATATATATATATATATATAATTTGTGTGTGTGTGTGTGTGTGTGTGCATTTTTTTAAGTAGCTTAAATCTTGTTTGAAAGTCCTTGACCTCATGGACCCATGACAGGCTGGTTTTGAAGCCTACTGCAGTACTGTTGTCCTAAAGGTAGTGGTTAAGCTTCTGATGGCTAGATATCAGAACTGTTATTCTCCTCTTCTGTTTCTGCTTGATCTCTTGTGCACCATTTGTCAGTATGGATAAAGGTATCCTGATCAGTCATTTGCTTTCTTACTTTGGTCACTGTACTACCATAAATTACTTTACCTTTTATCTTTCTAGATGTACTCCAGTGCTAGCTGCCATCCCTAACACCTTTTCTTTTTGTGTTGTGGATTGTGGACTGCCACGCAGTTCCATTACTAGGTCAGTTCATTTTTCATAGTGTTTGTTCTAACCTCTCCACAGAGATATTGGTAGCTGTGGAAGGTTGAACTTTCATCTCTATGCTGATGATGTGCAGTTTTACCTCTTCTCTAGGGAGTGAGTGATGACTGTGTATTCCTTCGTGATGATTAGGAATTCATTCTGTTTTGAATTACTAGTTAACAGTTTTAAACTTAACACAACTAAGATTGAGGCTTGGCCCACGAGAATTGCCTCTGCTTTAACATTTCCATTTTATATATTTTTACATTTGCAATCATAGTTCTCAACTGTACAGATTTTCACAGAATGGCCAGATTTTTGCCTCATATTTTTGGTCTGTTCCATCATAAAATTTATGGTTTGCTGGCAAACTGCTGTGGATTTAAGTCACTAAATAATGATATACATTTAAGTTTCAGACTTAATATCTTTCAGGAAATGCATGCTAACACAAATCCCGTTAATCTAAGAACTTTCTAAGAGCAATATTTAAAATCTATCCCAATTTTTATGTCTTTGTCCCCCCATTATTTTTGGCTTTGTCCAGATTTCTTGCACTAAGAGGTATGTTTGCAATAGGCTAGAGTTTGTGTCATTAGTTTGCAGTCTTGATATCTCTGATGATTATCTGATATTTATGGACTAGTGGTCACCCATCATTAATTCAGCTAGCTTTTGTCTGAGAAGAAATATTGACACAATAAAACACTTGATACTTTCTCGGGATCTCTGTACTGTCATTCACTCCTTGGTTTCCTGTCACCTTGACTAGGGCAATGCCTTTTACCGTATATTTCCTTTATACCAAACTTGACCAGTTAGTTACAGCTCATTTAAAGCTTTGTAACATAGTTACTTCTAGAAATTGTTGCTAATCTATTACATCTGTGCTGTGAAGTTTGTACGGTACCTTATTTGATTTTGAACAGTTTTCAAAATATTGCTGTTTTCTGTTGAATCCGTATTTCAGGTAATGCCAGAGTAGGTGACTTTGGATTCAGTATAATGGACTAATCAACTGTTGCAATCATCAGAAATGTAATGAAGACCATAAAAAGTAATTTTGTGGGGTGAAAAACCCACACCCCATACCCCACTATCTAAATACCGTAACTCTGAGATCACTGGACCACTTGAGGTAAAGGAAACATTCCTTATTCCAGAGTTTATTAAATTCTAGGCTAATAATGCAGTACTATCAAATGAAATGGGAGATGACAGCTCATGGTTACAGATTTTGAATCTGTAGTTGTGAGCTGTATATTTTGAATCTGTGAGCATTCCATAGATTAACACCAGTGTTTATTCCTACATGACCTAGGTCTCATTTACCTGAAGGAATTTTAAGACCCCCCCCCCCCCCCCCATGATATCATATCTGTTTGATGTGGCTTTTAGTAGCAGACCCACTGGAACACTTTTTATTTCTGCTATTAGCTATCTCCCTTTGCCCTGTTAGATATCACTATTTTATATTGTGTCTTTGCCATGTTATTGTTCATGCTTTAGATTTAAACAGTTTACTAGAATGTAAGGATTTCTGAGGTAAAACCGTTGCTGTAGAAGTCACCTCGTATGTTATTTCACAGTGGAATAGTAGCACTAAAGATTAACTCAGTTTAGCTGTTGGAAGTTATTCTTGCTGGCTCCTTGAATTACTTTATTCAATATCCATTTTTTTATTCAACCTACCAAAAGTACTGGGGAGCACTTGTTGCACAAACCTGAATATTCAATGATGGCTGAGGTGCTGAACCAGGGAGCTTCATACTTTCAGTAAGAGAAGGCCTACCTGTCTGAGTATTTAACTTACTTAACGAAAAGTTTTGTTTACTTAACAAAAGGCCCTTTTTGTATTGCCTTTTGTTAAGATAAATGTAACAAACCACTCCAGGAGCCTTTTAGATTTTATTCCACTAGAGCCTAAATTTGTAGCCTGTGTTAGGAATGTTTCCAGATCTTGTAGAAGCAGCAGCAGCATAAATACATACATTCCAAAATCACCACAAATCTAAATTTCACCCTAGAGGTGAGACAGGTTTTGACATGGTTGTATTAAAACGGATACCATAGTTGTCGTCGTAATAATTACACTTGACAATTGTTCAAGGTGAGTCCAAATTATCTTGTTTCATCAGTACTCTCTGATTTTGAACTAAACTGTTGTTCTTTTTTTGGCTTTTCCCGGTTGGGGGTCGCCACAGCAGAACTTCAGTCCGCTAATGATTGGCAGTAGATTTTTTTACGGATGCCGAGGTGCCAGCTCGACGCCCCACCTTCAATGAAGGCACGCCCATTCTACGCATGTCTTTCGAACGCCACTCGACTGCGGGGAGGACATGCAGACTCCACACAGAAGGCGCTCCAGCCGAGAATTGAACGGGAGAACCTCTTGCTGTGAGGCAACAACGCTACCGCTGCACCACTGCGGCTTATATGATTTTGAACTAAACTGTAAACAACTGAAATGGTCAGTAGCTGAAGCAGTGTTAGGTCACACTGAGAACCGCATACAGCTATAGATTCACAAAGCATTTTTTGCACAAGCTGTGCCCCCTGTATCCCTCAATATATAAGAGCTTTGCAGCCACACCCCTGATCTTTAAATATACTAATGATGGGTTGCACAACCTTGGAGTAAATATGTTCTTGTAACATTACACCTTTTCCTTTTAGTTTGAATCACATAGGTGCTATTCTTGACAACTGAAGTAGCAGTGATCTGAATAATCAACAGTTTGCCTGATTATTTGTATGTCTGCAAAAGGAGATGTGAGCAGTCAGTGTATTCCCATTACATTCCCATTTTAGGTTATACATATTCCTTATTACGGTGAGTTTGCAATTACCTTCACGTATATTCTACAGTGTGGAAATACTGTACTTCAACTACTGTAACCACACTTTTTTTTATGAAAGTATCATCAGACACCTTCAGACGTGTTAAAAACATGAGTTACTTGTTGAACATTGATTTTTATATAATAGTTGAAGGGTATCAGTTGCATCAGAACTTTTAATTAATGTGGGGAATAGCCAGTCACAGAATTTGTCAAAACCAAGCTAGGAAAAGGAAATAAACAGTCAGATGAAGAGAGCTGAATCCTGCTATGCGAAGGTCAAAAATAGGTGAATGAAGCTTAACGGACATAGGAAATAGGGAAAGAACATGAGCAACAGAGATGTGAATGTATAACAGTAGGAAATACATGAGATATCGACAATGCTGTCCTGTAGTAAAAGTGATGAATGTGCAAGAGTAGTGCTCCAAGCTGCTAAAAGCTTTTTCATATCACCAAAAGGAGTATTCATCATATAAAAAAGGGAATATTGTGGAACTCACAGCGTAAGACAAATAATAAAAATGCCAGCTGTGGGAAAAGTAACAGAAAAAATGAAGCTGTACAAGAGGACTGTTCATCAGCAGAATGAAGACATATAGAAAGAAATTTTAGCCATTTTAGAGAAATAAGTAAGCTAGTACAATGCAAACAGGAATTGCAGTATTGAGAATAAAACAGGGTTGTCAGGGGAGAGAAATTGATTGGAATGAGGAAGTGAGTGAAAAGGGAGAGTAAGGAAGTGTTAGATGTAAACAGGTACTTGTACATGTTTAGGGATATAGTTTTTCCTAGGATTGAGTAAGAACAGAGCCAAATTTGGACTAGGAAGTCTTTTTAGAATGGTTGTTATGGTTTAGAGGGAGTGTATTTTCCTGATGGATACAGGTATGGAGTTCCAGACTTTAGCAGCATGGTATAAGTAATAGACCATGCCCAGCAGATCTGATAGGTTTGTGGACAGTTGGAAGATGTTCTTCGTTTTCCATTGCTGCAGTCCTTACTATTGGGTATAGTCCGCATCCAGTCGGCCCGAATACCAGAGTATAAGGCTGACGTCGGTCAGGGCGCATTAGACTGACGTCAGTACGTCAGGGTACTAATGCGCATGACCGGCGTCATATCCTCAGTCTTTTTTGCCGCGTGGTCCGATGCAGAAGCAGTTTTGCGAGTGCAGGTTGGCGTTCTGAAATATTTCCGAAACCGGAGTTTCAGACCGAATCAGAGTTGGCTAAGTACCCGTTGGGGAACATTTTGGTTTTCTTGCCTCAGTATTTAACCGGATGTCAGAAAAGTGAATAACTGTATTTCTTGTGGGAAACAAATACCTCATAGGGATTACCATACATTGTGTATACCTTGTTTAGGGCCTGAGCACGACGTTGTTGGTTGCCGCTCTTGTGCTAGGTTTAACAAACGCACTATTAAGAGGAGGTTAGACTGTGCCAGATTAGTGTTTGGGAAGCGTTGCAATTATAAAATGCCGTCGGATGCTCCGACGCCCGCTTCGTCCAAGAAGCGCAAGGACAAAACAGCGAAGCCTAGGGTTGATGAACCGGCAGTCCCGGACGTCGGTTCTTTAGATGGCTCAGTGGAGCCAGAGGTTTTGCCAGGAGTTTCTATGGAGTCTCAGGCAGAAACTTTACTTTTACAGGATGTACCCTCTCAGGAGGCAGGCCAGGCTGAGGGGCTTCTCAGGTAACTATTCTTCCCTCTCTTCCCAAAGTAGTTAGAGCCTCTCCTTCTGTTGCCAAAACTTCTTTTAGAGGTAGGCCAACTTCAGCTTCAGTAGGGGCTTCTCCTAGCCTTTCGGGTTCTGTACCTAAGAAACATATGCTTAAAATGGCAGAAGATTTGATTACTATGATTAGAGGTTCTATGGGCCCTCCTGATAAGAGGCCTAGAGTGGAACCAGAGTTTGACAGTTTTGAACAGGGTTCAGGGGCTTCTGAGTCTTCTGCGGAAGATTTGCAGGAGTATCCTCATTATTCTGATTCTGATATGGATGATGCCACTCCTTCGGCTTCTCCTCCTGAGGATTTTTCATTTTCAGAGACTCTGCATTCCATGAGGGAGCACTTTAAATGGGAAGGCCAGGATTACTCTGATTCCAGGAAGAGACTTAGGGAATTCTTGTTTTTACCCCAGCATAGGCCCTTGGCTATACCTCCTGTGTTGAATGTGGTGGAAGATGTTTTTGCAGAGGCTTCCCTGAACCCTGATTCTTTGCCTCCTGCTCCTGTTAAACCTGATAGGTACTATAGGGTGCCCGAAGCTCATAAGTATTTGTTTAAGAGTCCTAGGGCGGACCCAGAAACTGTTTCTCAGGGGCCTAAAGGTGTTAAGGCCTCTGTGGTTAAAAATCCTGTTCCCACTGACAAAGAGGCAAGGGCGTTAGATAGGTGGGGTAAGAAAGTGTATACTTCTTCCACTCTAGCCATGAGAGCGTTGAATTGTCAGTTTCACATGCTGAAATATCAAAATTATCTCCTTTCACAATTGAAATCTAAGGTGGATGCTTTGGCGGAAGGTATTGATTGTAAAGACTTGCTGGATTTAGTTTATGTGTCTGAACAAGTGGGCAAGCATTCTTTGCAATGTGGTTTTGATGCTGTGCAGGCCTCCTCGAGGGTGGCTGCCACTAGTTCTGTTCTTCGCAGGCATGCCTGGTTGAGGGATCAAAATTTGGCTGAGCATGTTAAGACAAGGATTTTGGATGCTCCTTTACAGTCTGATGTGTTGTTTGGTTCACCTGTGGAAGCAGTTTTAAAGAAAATGGAGGACAAAGCTAAGTCTATGCAAACTGTTAAAGATTTTTTGCAGGTACAGCCACCAAGTTTAGTAGAAATTGGCCTGCTAAGGGGTGGACATATCCTGCTTATGATTCCCAGTCTAGGGGTAGGTCTAGACGTGGTAGGGGCAGGGCTCAAGGTTCTTTTAGGCCTGGAACAGGGAGTTCACCTGCTCAGACTTCTGGTGAGGGCAGGGGTCAGTCCTTTCGTAAACAGACCCAATGACCTGCCTTTTCAGCTGCCAGTAGATTTTCGTCTGGCAGCTCCTTTGGAAGGACGACTGTCTCTTTTCAAAGAAAATTGGGATTTAATTACTCAAGACAGATGGGTGTTGGACATCATTCAGCCAGACCCTGTATCAGAAAGGGGCCTAGGATTTTATTCTCGCATGTTCCTAGTACCACAGAAGGGGAACATGTGGAGACTGCTTTTGGATGTATCTCTCCTCAACACTTCTCTGGACATTCCCAAGTTCAAGATGTTGACGTTACAACAGCTTTTACCCCTGCTGGGCAAAGATCACTGGATGGTAACTTTAGATCTCAAGGAAGCTTACCTTCATGTGCCTATCAGGCTAAGTTACAGGAAGTATCTGCGGTTTCGAGCTGGAGATTCTCATTATCAGTTCTCTGCATTGCCCTTTGGCTTATCTACTGCGCCCAGAGTATTCACAAAGGTTCTGGCTCCAGTAATAGCTTACTTCAGGCTACAAGGACTTCAAATCTATCCTTATTTAGACGACTGCCTGATTCTGGCTCAAGAAAAGGAAGACCTTCTACAGCATCTGGAATATCTTATAGCAGTGCTAAGATGCCTAGGGTATTCTGTGAACGAAATAAAGTCCAGTCTAGTACCCTCTCAAGACATGTGCTTTCTGGGTGTGAGACTGAATACAGCAGCCCAGATGGCCTTTTTAACCCCGGACAAACAAAAGAGTCTATCACTTTACTTCCATCACCTATCTCATCAGTCCGTGCTGACTGCAGAGACAGTCCTTCAAGCATTAGGGTTCATGGCATCTTGTATTCTGGTGCTTCCCAGTGCCAAACTGCATATGAGGAAGTTACAATGGTATCTCAAAAATGTATGGACACAGCACTGCCAGGATTTAGACACTGTCATTCAAATAATACCTTGCCTTCAAAGAGAATTTTTGTGGTGGGCTCAGGACTGTCACCTAAACAAGGGACTCTCTGTGACCCGGCCAGAGGCGAGTCAGATTTTACCGACAGATGCCTCAGACATTGCTTGGGGAGCTCATCTAAATGGAAAGTGGATACAAGACAAGTGGCCTGCCAGACTACAGCATCTACATATCAACATGAAGGAGATGTTAGCAGTCCAGTTCGCATTGCTGGCTTTCAAGGAGTTACTTCTTCCAGGGCAGGTGTTGATTCTAACAGACAACACAACTGTCATGTGGTACTTCATCAAACAAGGGGGAACACATTCTTATCCTCTATGCAGGCACGCAATGATTTTATGGGAGACTGCGCTACGCTTGCACCTAACTCTTCAGGCAAGGTTTCTGCCAGGAGCACAGAACTCCTTAGCAGATGTGTTAAGCAGACAAATCATGGATCCCCACAAGTGGAAACTGGATCTTCATGTATTTCAGAAATTGACAGTGTCATGGGGAACTCCAGACATAGATCTGTTCGCTTCTCCACTAAACCACCAGCTGCCACAGTTTTGCACAAAGGGGTTTCATCACACAGCTTGGAAAGTGGATGCTCTGTCTTTCAGTTGGACAAACCTTCATGTGTACGCCTTTCCACCTCTGCCTCTTCTTCCAAAGGTACTGTTAAAGGTCAGACAGGACAGGCCAAGGATGATTTTGATAGCTCCAGATTGGCCTTGGCAACACTGGTGCCTCTACTACGGAGTCTGGTAAAGAAGCCTCTATGGCCTTTACCTTTGATTCCACATCTGTTATCCCAGCAGGACGGTCATCTGCTCAATGTCAAGCTTCACTCTCTTCATCTGACAGCCTGGCATATTCTGTGTTGAAACACAGCAGGTCTCAACTTCCTCAACAAGTTTTAAATGTGATTAGGGAAGCTAGAAGACCTAGTACAAGGAAAGTGTACGCAGCAAAATGGAAGAGATTTTTATTTTGGAGTAAAGCAAAGAATTTGGAGATTTCTGAGCCTAATTTGAGTATGGCTCTTCAATATCTTACTGAGTTACTGGACAAGGGTCTGTCCTTCTCTTCCATTAAGATTCATGCTGCAGCAATCTCAGCTCACTATGATTGTGACCCACCATTGTTTTCGCATCCTTTGTTCAAGCAGTTTCTTAGAGGGGCAAAAAATATAAGACCCCCACGTAGAGCTCCTACTCCTGCTTGGGATCTCAATTTTGTGTTGGAAAAACTTACTCTACAACCTTTTGAGCCTGCGGCTACTGCTGAATTGAAATATTTGTCATGGAAGACTGCTTTTTTGTTGGCTATTACTTCTGCAAGAAGGGTGTCTGAGTTGCAGGCCCTTATGGCAGTCGAGCCCTTTTGATTTTCCATAAGGATAGGGTATCATTACGTACTAATCCTTCCTTTATGCCTAAGGTGGTTTCTAGTGTGGCTTTAAACCAAACTATTCATTTGCCTACTTTTTATGCAGACCCCCAAAATAAAGGGGAAAAGATTTTGCATACTTTAGATGTACACAGGCAATTGCGTTATTACTTAAGCAGGACTAAGGATTTTAGGCAGTCTCAGCAGTTGTTTGTTTCTTTTGCTTTGAGTTCAGGGCAAGCCTGTGTCAAAACAAACTATTTCTAGGTGGATTGGCTTTTGCATTGCATTTTGTTATTCCCATCATGGCAAGGAGGTTCCAGCTGGGATTAGGCCTCATTCCACTAGGGCTACTGCCACTTCAACAGCATTTCTACGGGGTGGCAACTAAGGATATTTTGGAAGCAGCTACTTGGAGTTCAGTGCATACTTTCTCTAAGCATTATCACCTTCCTATCTACTCTAAGTCTAGGGCTGGTTTTGCCACAGCTGTTTTGCAAGGCATGTTGTCAGCTCCTGCTTCTTTATGATTTGCCAGCCTCCCTTACCTCTGCTTTGGGATTCTACCCAATAGTAAGGACTGCAGCAATGGAAAGCGAAGAACATAGTACAGTTTTGTACCTACCATAAATGTAGATGTTCGAGGATTCCATTGCTGCAGTCCACTTTACCCTCCCTCCTTCCCCTCTGTGTTTAGGGGTGGTTGTGTAGGTGAGTTTACCTGCTTATATTTTTGTATATATTGTTCATGTTTTGGTGCAGGTATTTTGGGCCTTGTCTTTTTAGGGTCTTCTGACATCTGGGGCAAGAAAAGACTGAGGATATGACGCCGGTCATGCGCATTAGTACCCTGACGTACTGACGTCAGTCTAATGCGCCCTGACCGACGTCAGCCTTATACTCTGGTATTCGGGCCGACTGGATGCGGACTATACCCAATAGTAAGGACTGCAGCAATGGAATCCTCGAACATCTACATTTATGGTAGGTACAAAACTGTACTTTTCTGGTCATTGGATTGTAGTGCCCAAGTGGGAACATAGTCATACAGAATGGTATTTAGTCCTGGACAAGTAGATGGATGCTGGATAATTATGTAGATGGCAAGAAGATGTGAATATGTTAATTAATGATGTAGTTCTAACCAATTGTAGGCTTTTTAGTGCTGTACAGTGGTGGATACTGAAAAGGGTATTTGCTGCAAATTTAGCCACTTTTATTGTAGTTTTGTTCAAGTTTTGCTTTTTGTGATGCCTGGAGGTTGGTATATATGGGAGCATTGTGTTGGTGAGAAAGTTTTTGGCTCTGTAAAGCATCCTTAGTTTTTGGTGAGTTTTGTATATGCAGATCAAATTTAAGATGATCATCCACTGTCATCCCCAGTAATTTGCTGTGAGAGGTGACTTCAGTAGTTCTGTTATTAAGAAAAAGGATTTTATTTTTTTTCATGAGAGAGGAATTTTGGGGGAAAGTAGTATTTTTTGAGGCAGGATTGAGCATGAGTTGTTAGTTACAAAGCCATGTTTTGGTGGACGTTAAAGCTTCCTGAGTAATTTTGTTGAAGATGTGCCAGGTTGTTGATGTGCATATGAGCATGGAGTCATCAGTGTCCTGTGTTGGGGAGACCTGCTATGTGAGTGTGTGGAGGGTATTGGTGAGAATGTTAGAGTAGGGGAGCAAGGTTAGAGCCGTGTGGTACACCAGTGGTGACTGGGAGGTATGAAGAGAGGGTTGATTGCCATTTTACTGACATACCTATTGGACAAGTGGCTTTTGAAACAGAGAGTGGTGGTCTGAGAAAGACCTAGCTAGGACAGTTGAAGTAGAAGTTTGCTGTGGCAAACTGTATCAGAGGCTTTAGATAAGCCTAGGAATAAGGAGGCAGACTAGCTTGCTGTTATCTCTTGCCTCACTGACAGTTATCTATAAAGGTTAAAAGTGCAGTGTTAGTACTACGGGAGGGATATGGAAGCCATGTTTTATGAGGGATAGGAGTTATTCCTACTGGAGGTACTTTAATACTTGTTTTTTTAATACATTTTTCAAGTGCTTTGGGGAGGGGGAGATAAGATTCATATAAGTTTAAAGTGATGTCTGTTGAATTCCCTTTTTTGTGTGGAGCATAGCTGTCGACCTTCAGTCTCCAAAATGAGGAACACTACCTCTCATAATGTGAAACAAATGGGCAAAATGTGGAACACTTACTAACAGCTTACTAAAAAATTAAACTAGGAAGCTCATAGGATGGTAAAAATGTGATATTTTTAATTATAGAACAATTCTTTTACTGAAATAATGTGATAAGGTTCTATTTGCCACAGGTATTGGTTAAACAATTGCTAACACTGAATGTTTGACAGATACTTTGTGTGGAACTTTGAGGAATGTGACTTTTTTAAGTCCCCAAACGAGAAACATTCCTCATAATGAGGTAAACGTGAGAGGTATGGTGAGGAGGGATAATGGGTGATTTTTTTTTCCAGAGAGAGGGAACATGAGATTCCTGGATTGAACTAATTATAAGGATTGAGATAGGACAGGCAATGCTATTGGCTTCTATTTTATGTCATGTACTTGAAAGATTAGCTGAAGTAGAGCATAGTTTGAGTAATTTTATGTAGGATGTGGGTACATGTTTGAAGATGAAAAAGTTACAGCATGTCCTTTCCAAATAAATATACAACAGTACATAACTTGCACAAGAAGTTAAAAACAAAGCATTCAGACAGGCACACAGTGGTTAGGGAAATCTGTCTAACATCTGGACTAGAAACTGTTTCTATCCAAAATATATTCTATGTTCATATTTTCTTTGACTTTTATGACCAGGGTTAACATTGTCAGTGTCTTTAAAGGCAGTATAATACAACCTGAACTCTGAGTCCACAGGTTTGCTTAAGCAGGCAAGGCTTGTAACCCTTATAACATTTTTGAATAAACCCTTGATTTATATGTCCCCAAACAGTATTTCCTTGCCTTTAGTTTGAATCTTAGAAGATGCCCTCTCTGCTTACACAGTTAAATTTGTGGGGAAGAGTTCCAGTAAGCTACTGTCCAAGTAAGGCATCATCATCATTTATTTAACCAGAATTATCTTGCAGCCAACTTTGCAGCAGTGTACATACTTGTAGAGAAAAAAGGTTTAATTTTACTTTTAAATTGTATATTTTCACATTGATAAATACATGTGCATGACATTTTACTGATTTTCTTTCAAATATTACATTTTACTGAAAAGGGAAGTACAGTGCAGATTATTTCTTGTTAGCAGTTTTTTCATACTTGTTTTCTTTATTACACCTGTAATGTAGCTAGTTCAATGTTATTTCATTTTTTGTTTAAATAAGAAAACGTAACTTTTTCTCAGATGTTTATAGCCTTCCTTGTACATCTCTCAACTTACCCAGCTGCAAGTAAGTTTTGTTGAGAAAACGTCAAGAAGTGAAGCTTGACATAAAAAGTACATCTCATGTCACACTCACGCAATCTTTTGTTTTGATAGAACCTCTGAATTTTTGGTGGCAGAGTGGAACATTATTAGCATTTTGTTTACATAACTTATCTTTGCCCTAGTAATCCTTCCCCTTTGATTGTCTACTGGGTTTCTGTGTCTACATGGTGCTCTACCATTTGGGTACATCCTGGTTTTATTTCCTGCTTTAACCTTTTGACACTATTCAAAAGCTTTGCTCTTTCAGGAGGTCAGTCTCTGAAGAAAAAAACATATTCTTGGACACAGATTTCCCTGCCCTTGAGGATCAAGAACCTCCTTAGCTAACTCCAATAAATTCTGTAAAATTGTGTGAGAGTGAACCTGTCTCAACTCATCATTTCTGACCCATGCCAAAGGCGCCTTTGGTTATCAGTACCTGAAGAGGTGCCTCTCCCAAGGCTCTAACTGGAGTAGACTGTTAGGCAAGTAAGTGCCTGCTTGAATCCACTACATCCTCCAGAGATAAATAGGTTCATAGGAGATTACTATGCTAACAGCCCAAGAGCCCTTACAAGCCTAGCCATATTTAAGCCGAGTTTTCCAATTTTCAATAGTTAGGTGAACAAAGTTAACAGAGATATGAGCCTATGCGGTAGTATCTATTACAGACTGCTTGTGTCCATGAGGGACGAGTGCCACCCCAGGAGTAAATTTATGATTACTCATCCATTGATCTAGATTGCACTTGAAGAAGGTCAGGGAAGTACCTTGGTTCCCGTGAATGGGAAAATTGTTCCAGAGAAGGGGAGGTCTCTGAGAGACTTGTCTGTCTCTCCAACATGATTTATTTATGACAGAGGCTAAGTTAAGATCCCTGGAGTGAGTCATTCTCATGCAGTTTGATTTACAGATGTGTAACATTTCCATCAGGGCTGGATCAGAGACTGCCCTGTAGGCCAGACATAGATTGCCCCTTACAACCAAATGATCCAAAGGGTTGCTCAACAGGAACAGCAGCAGGAAAACAGGAACAAGTAATAAACCACACTTTTATTCAAAAAATCATTCTAGCGCCTCGGTGTAACCACCTTTACAGAATACAAAACTTCTTACAATCAACTCACCATATATATTACAATTTCAATTAAATGTTCACCTGTTATCTAATTAAATTAAACAATTAATTAAAACAAAACGGAATAAAATCTTTTTAAAGCAAATACTTCCAATTTACTTCATTAAGCCCCATAGGAGCTAATGTGTTATACTTTAAAATAGAAATAGACTCTTTATATAAAAGTTTTCCTTTTAATAACAATTCATTTTCATGTTTCTCATTTATTTGTTCCAAAGTGGTACCTTGCAATAATAAATAATTACTTTTATGTGCAACTTTAAAATGTGCAGAAATAACTTTTTACTCTTAATGTCCCTTATGTGTTCTAAAAATCGGGTCTTGAACATGCTTTTGGTCTATCCAATCTAAAATAGTAGTAGAAGTAGTAGTAGAATTAGTGGAGTGGATTTTTGTTTATTATAACAAAAATAATTGTTCTGTAATGAGATATACAGACAAAAACAAGGGGCAGCCATGGGGGCACCGTTTGCCCCCACGTATGTAAACCTGTTATGTTTTTTTGAAGATAAATTTTTGTATAAGCAAGATTTTATGAGACAATATGTTAAGGCGCAGCCCCCCCACAATATTGAATTAGAGTTTTGCCATTTTTGCTCGTGATCGACATTTTGTGTCTTCGATGTTATGATATAGACGCATTTTATTGCACCAAGCATTGCTCACTTATGTACACAAATTTCTGTCATGTATAAAAGATAGTTTTGATTTTTTAGAAAAAATGGTTTGGAATAAAGAGATGTATTGGCTGGTTTTAGATGTAAGACTCCTTTATACTTCAATAAAGCATAAATATGGTATTTCTTCCTTATTTTTATGTTAGGTGATCATCCTTTTTCTAATTTCGTAGTAGAATTAGTGAATTTTTGTTTATAGAATAATTATTTTTGTTATAATAAGATATACAGACAAAAAAAAGGGACAGCCATGAGGGCACCTTTTGACCCATGTATGCAAAACTGTTTATGGCCTTTTTTTTTTCTTTTTTGAAGAAAAATGTTTGTATAAACAAAATAAGTATAATTTTATGAGACAATATGTTAAGGCATATTGCAGATATATAGATTTAATTTTCATTTGTGAAGGGGGTAAAAGTCAAGTTGCTCAATTTATTGCAGGGTTAGAATGTAATCCTTTTGGTCACTCTTTTGATGGCCTACAAGAAGGTGATGAAGTGACTTTTTTGGACCTTGTGTTGAAAGGTAGAGAAGTTGGTACTGTGCTAACCAGGGTCCATAGAAAATTTTAGATGGCAGGCCAGTTTTTACATGCTTCAAGATGCCATCCTCCCCACTTGATTTCTTTTCTTCTTTATGGGGAATTTTTGCATTTGTCAAGATTGTGTAATGACAAGAATGTCTTGAATGAAGAAATCAAAAAGTCAGCTGAAATGTTTTTGAGACGTGGTCATGACCCTGAGGTTGTAAAATGTGCACAAAATAAAGTTGTGGATAGGAATGGGATAGTTTTAGGGAAGGAAGGGAAATAACAGTACAGCATCAAGTAGAGGAAGTATTTTGTTCATAGGTTGGTATTAGGCTATCGACCCTAGGGCCTATGCAAGCCTAGACATAACAATTCCCTGGATATTTCTTCCCACAATATTTACTTCTCTGGACCCCTGTCTAGCAGGGTGACTAACATGATCCCCGGGGTGAATTTCCTATCTCCCATCCAATCATCAAGGTTCCTTTTGAAGAGGGCCAATGAGGCGCTCTGCTTGACATGTATGGGCAGTCTATTCCAGAGTATGGGGAGTCTCTAGGTCAGGACCCTATCCCTCCAGCATGTTTTGTTCATTGTGATGACAAAGTTTAGATCCCAGGAGTGTGTGGCTCTGAGGGATTGGGATTTCTTTATGTGGAGCATGTCCAACAGCTCAGGATTTGACATGGCCTTGTATGTTAAGCAGAGATTGCCTCTGAGTAGACGATATGCCACAGAGTATAGCTGGAGTTTTTTTTAGATGGTCAGCATATGGCATCTGCTTTAGGCCTGTGATTCTTTTAGTGAGATATTTCTGTGGCCTTTCCAGCTGTTGCAGCTGTCTTGTGAGGTACATACCAAACGGGGCATTATACTCTATAATGGGTCTAATGAGGGATGAGTACAGTGGGACAATGACCTCCTTTTTTCTGGATGAAAAGCCCCTAGTGATGAGGTGTGCCACATAGAAGGATTCCTGACTGTTGTGGCGATGTGGTTATCGAAGGTGAGACCACTGTCCACCTGTGTCCCTAAGTCTCTCATCACACTTTCGATGTTTAGTGTCCTGCCACCTATGTGGTAATTCATGGGAACATGTTTTTTTCCAACAGGGATAACTATACATTTCTTGGCATTACGCTTGAGCCCATGGCTCTGGCACCAGGCATCTGTTTCTGTAAGGCACTTTTGTAGAATATCCACATCATTTGGGGATTCAGTAATGGCTCCCAGTTTGCAGTCATCTGCGAACTTTGTTAGCAAGAGTCCCTTAGTGTTGGCCTGTACTTCAGAGAAGTAGATGCCAAACAAGAGTGTTCCCATGACTGAACCCTGAGGTACTCCACTTGTCACTTGCCTGGAGCTGGATTTGGAGTAGGCTACTTTTACAGTCTGGGTTCTGTCAGTAAGCCAGTTGGCATCCCATCGAGTGACGTAGGGATTTATGCCCATCTTAGTAAGTTTATCTATGATTCCAGAGTGGGGAATGGTGTTGAAGGCCTTGGCAAGGTCCAGATAGGCTGTGTGGACCTGCCTTACCCTCGTCCACAGCTCTGGAGACTGATTCGAAGAAGTCAGTCAGATTCAGGAGACAAGATCGGCCCTTTACAAACCCAAACTGGGTGGGGTCCAGTGTTTGAAGGTTGCCAATGTCTTTGTTTGTAAGTTCCATGATAATGTGTTCCATGCCCTTGTAGATCAGGCTTGTCAGACTGATGGGACTGTAGTTCCCGGGATCCAAGGCGGATCCTCCGTTGTGGAGCGGGATAACTGTAGCTGTGCGCCACTCAGTGGGCGCGAAGCCTGAGGTGAGGCTATGATTAAACATGACACTTAGGTGAGGTGCCAGTTCATTTTGTAGTTCATGTAGTACACAGCCTGGGATGTCATCTGGTCCCATGGATGCTGTATTGTTAGCTTTGGAGAGTGCGGTTTCTACCCGTGTGGCCGTGATTAACGGAATTTGGCAATCTTTTGGTATTGAGATGAGTTCTTTAGGGGGTAAGAGGGGGGGTGAAGTTGGCACGAAATCGATCTGCCAGGATATTGGCAATATCCTTGGGATCAGTATATTTAATGCCATTCTGTTGTAGCTCAGAGCAGATCTCAACATTGCCATTTAGATTCTTGACATAATTATAAAATGCCTTGTGGTTGTCTTTGGAATTTTTGGCAATTTTATTTTCATAACTAGCTTTTGAGGATTTTGAGGAATCTCAGCTTCTTACTGAGGCTGGTGAGGAAGTTTTTTGCATCCTGGGATTTTCCTCTTTTCTGCAACAGTTTCTTCCTTCTGTTGTATAGTTTGTTTATAGCAGGGGACCACCAGATTGGCTTCCTTTTTTTGGCGAAGAGCATCTTGATTCTGTTTGGGATGGCATGATTCATGAACGAGTGGATGTGCTCGTATAGTGCCTTAGTGTAGGATTCTGCAATCGAACTTCCAGATCCCGTCTGCGTGGGTGTTGTGAAATTTGTCACTTCTGACTTCAGTAGCATGAAGTTGGCTTTGGAGAAGTTTTTTAAGGAGGTTTCCTTACTGGGGGGTGGGGGTGGGATGTGAGTGTCAAGGGTGATTTGCTTATGGTCAGTCCTGACCAATGAGGGGGTGACCACTGGTGTGGAGCATCTATCTCCCATGTTGGTAATGACCAGGTCTAGGATATTGGAGCCCCTGGTGGGACAATGGATTAGTTGATCTAGGGCATTGGAATTTATAAATTCCAAGAACCGTTGGGAAAAGGAGTTGGTACCCGAGTAGTTTTCCCAGTTAATGGCAGTGTAGTTGTAATCACCCAGTATTAGGGTGTTTGGTTGTATCTTAATATTTTCCAGTACGTTTAGAAAGGTGTAGTGAGAATCTTGGGGCATGGTTGGGGTTCTGTAGCAAGCTACAATTTGGATTGCAGTCTTACCTAGTGTTAGTTGCACCTGGAGAATTTCAGATGCATTGTGTTGGACAGCTAGCCTGGAGGTCTGACTATCCTTGGTGAATATGGACACTCCTCCACCTTTAGTGTTTCGGTCGTGGTTTTGTGCCCAAAAAGTGTGGTAAGAATTATAGCCTGGTATTGCAGGGGTGCTCTCTGGAGCCTTGAACCAGGTCTCAGTTACTGCACAGATATCGATGTTCTCCATTTTTAGGAGTGCCTCGAGAGAGTGCATTTCGAGGTTTAGACTTCTAGCATTGAGTAACATTACCTTCAGATTTTGCATGCTTGTATCTGTTACGGTGGTGGTTTTATCCTTTGACCCTTGCCTAAAAAAGGCACTATAGGGGTGGCAAGAGCTTTAGCCAGTAACCTGAATCTCAGGGGTGACAAGTGCAGACCATCTCTGGCAAAGCATCTGGTTTGTCGATCATGTCTTTCCAGGCAGACAAATACTGGATCCCCTTTGAATGACACCAGAAGCTTAGCCAATTGTTGAAGTCAGTCATTTTGTCCTTATACTGTGGTATAATTCTGGGCGAAGGCAGGATGCTACTCAGGGCTAGGGTCATACCTACCTGGGTCACATGATCCAAGAGCTCTTCCATGTCTGTTTTCATGTAGTCCAGGGAGGTACGTCTCAAGTCATTCATTCCAGCATGGACAATGACAGAGTCGTATTTGTACTTGTTGTGGAGTGACTTGAGTGCATGCGTTATGTGGCGGATCCTGGCACCTGACAGGCAGCTGACTGTAATTTTCTCCTTGTTCAGCCTGGTGAGCGGGACATCAGTGTGCCTGGGTACAATGCCTTGCCTTAGGGGCTGTTGTTGGGTGGCACACTGGTGTTGTGAGCTATGTGTCACTTTGGTTATGACTGGTGGTTGTTTGCGTTTCAGCTTCGGAGGTCCTTGTTGCTTGGGCAGGTTAAAGTTAAGGGCCTCCCCACATGTGGGTTTAGTGTTGCTATGTGTGGGTGTTGATGGTGTGGGTTTTGAAGGGCTATGAGTTACTTTTGAGGTGTAATGCAGGTGTTAATCTCCTCTTGACTGTCTAGCACAATCTTGGCGGGAGAGAGCTTTGCTTCCAGTTTGGCTATGTAAGTGCATCTCTTGCAGGTTGTAGTGTTGGGTGGTAGGAGGAGAGGATTGTCTGTGTACATGCCGCATTGCCCCAGTATGCCCTGATTCACCAGGTGGATAGGAGAAATCACCGGAAGCTGACCCTTGGACATGCCTGTTTAGGTGCTTTTTTGTAAAGTTTAAGAGCTGTTTTCCCTTCCCTTTGCAAGGTACTTTGCAATTATAAACTGTTTAGTGCCTATGATTAATTTCTCCTTATTGACAAGGAGAGCTGAGTGCTTGTTTCAGTTTCAGGCTTCTTAGTGCTTTCACGCAGGTTCTAGAGCAAGTGCTAGTCAAAGGGGTTCAGATTTTAGTGCTACTACTTAGAAACCAGCTAGATGCTCTTTGTGTTTCACTGTTGCAGTCATTACAATTTGGTTATCCTGCTGGCAGGCTAACCTCAGTCGGCCTGAATTCCAAAGTCTAGGTCCGGCGTCGGTTGCTGTCGCCTCCTACCTGACGTCAGTGTGCCAGGGGTATAAAAGATGCAGCCTACGCCATTTTCTTCAGTCTTTCTTGCCGCGCGGTGCCCGAAGCAAAAGCAGTTTGCAAGTGCCAGTCGGCCGACTCCTGAGATTTTCGTGCTCGAATTTCAGATCCGAAGTCTTCACTAAAAGCTAAGTACCCCGTTGAGGAAACTTTTTTCTTGCTCCAGATCGATGTCAGAAAAAGTTAATAATTGTATTTCTTGTGGGAAGCAAATACCTCATAAGGACTTTCATACTTAGTGTATTCGTTGCCTAGGCCCTCACCATGACATTGCTAGTTGTCGGTTTTGTGCTAGATTTAACCAACGCACTATTAAGCGTCGGTACGATTTTACATTTCACTGTTTTGGCAGAAGATTTAACTATACAATGTCATCGGATAGCCATCCGACTAACGGAATTCACAAGAAACTCAAAGAAAAGGACAGGCATCCGAGGTCCAAAACCGACAACGAGGCTTCTTCTAAGCCAGTCGCCGGTTCTCAGTGAGGCACCTTTGCAGCCCCTGACGACCACTACTTTAGACTCGCAGGCCGCTACCGACACCCAAGTGGAGTCGACCAGGTCGCTGGAAGCTCAAAGTATTGGACCTTCGGAAACTATTCCCTCAGATGGGTCTGGAGCCGCTGAGCAGGCATCGGCTTCTGAGGGTGTTTTCAGACCTACTCAATTATATGTTAAAACGACTTCAGCATCAAAGGCAAAGGCTAAAGCACCTTTAAAGACAAAGAAACAAGTCCAACAGCCTCATGGATTAGGCCTCCATACCTAAAAAACAGATGCTCAAAATGGCCGAAGACCTAATTACTTTGATCAGGGGTTCCCATCCCCCTCCTGATAAGAGGCCTAGGCAAGAGACAGAATATGAATCTTCAGATCAGGTTTCCATTTCATCTGATTCCTATTCTGATCAGGAATACTCTCTTCCTCCCTGTGAGGATTCTGAAGCTGAAGAATCTATCCCTTCAGCCTCTCCTCCTCCTGAGGATTATTATTTTGTTAAACTTTACATACCTTGAGGGAGCATTTCCACTGGGAGAGCCAAGATTATTCAGAATCTAAGAAAAGGCTCAGATTTCCTTTTACTGCCACAACACAAGCCCCTAGCTATTCCACCTGTGTTAGAAATTGTAGATGATGTATTTTCAGAGTCCAGTCTGACCCCTGACTCCTTACCTCCAGCTCCTGTTAAGCCGGACAGGTACTACTGGGTTCCTGACTCTCTTAAATTCCTTTTCAAAAACCCTGCTGCTGACCCAGAAACTCTCTCTCAGGGTCCCAAAGGGGTCAAGGCTTCCACTGCAAAAAACCCTACTCACTCTGACAGGGATTCTAGGGCACTGGACAGATGGGGAAAAAAGATTTACACTTCTGCTACCTTGGCTATAAGGGCTTTAAATTGTCAGTTTCATATGCTCAAATATCAGCAATATATTATGTCACTGCTTAAACAGAAATGTTGATAAATTCTGAATGTGCAGAAAACAAAGAAATGCAGGATTTATTGCATGCAGCTGAACAAATTGGAAAGCATACTTTGCAATGTGGTTTTGATTCTCTGGAGGCCTCCTGCAGGGCCGCATTTACGGGTTCTGTCATTAGGAGGCATGCTTGGTTAAAGGAACAAAATCTACCTGATCATGTTAAAGCAAAAATATTAGATGCTCCATTACAGCATGATTCTTTTACACTAACAAACATCACAAACTGGTAAAAACAACAAAGGTGAGCGAGCTTATGGAACTACCTCCTTTATTGGTAAGCGCTTTTGTTGGCAATAAATAAGCCAACTTCTTCAGACCAACGAAACAAATACAAAATAACCTTCCATGTAGACAGGGATTGCTTTTTATACATAATGCAAATCCAGTCAAGCAATCAATTAATTAAATATTTAAAAACAACTCATCATTTAAGTTCCAAAATACAAATACCTATGTGTCTGCCGAACCAAAGATTTTTTATTTCCTATTCAATTGTGTAACATATAAAGAACATGTGGCTTGGTATACAAGATTCCAAGACAACATGTTCTTTTTGTGGAAGGGGCCGATGGATATAATCACTGGCTTTATATCTGAAATGGCTTCATCTACTTCATTTTTGGAATTCACATACCAAGTTGGCCAAATGAGATCAATTATTTGGATATCCATCTTAGTAAAGATTATAGTCATGGACAATTCCGGTATACCATTCACTGAAAACCCACATATTCCAACACATTCTTATATTTCACAAGCTGCCATCCCTTTCACCAAAAAAGAGCAGTGATTAAGGGACAGGCAGTGAGAGCAGCAAGGATGGTTTACAGATTCAAAGATTTCTTAGAAGAGTGTGACCTTCTTAAGAAAATGTTTTCGAAAAGAGCATACCCTTTACCTCTGATTGATCAGGTGATGGAAGAGGTGCGTAACAAAAGAATAATAGGGCATTTTCAGCCTCTGTTACAAGATAAACAAATTTATACAACCCCTGTAAGTGGCAACATGGATAATCGTTCTTGGAGTAATGAAAAGGACTGGAATGTTGCAAGTTTTTTAACAACATATTCTATAGATGCAGGAAGCATTAGGGAGATTGTGTAAAAATTGGGCTATAATCCAACAAGACAATGAAGTAGTTAAGAAGTTAGGCCCAACACTATCTATAACATACAGAAGAGGCCATAACTTGAAAAATCTAGTAGAGAGACCTAAAAGAGTAGCAAGAGGCCAAACTGGTATGTTTAAATGTGGAAGGTGCGCCCAATGTAAACACATTAAGGTTACCAACAAGATTAATATCAGAGACAAGCCCTATTATATTTGGGGTAAACATACTTGTGATTCCCAAGGAGTAGTATATGGAGCTGTCTGCAACCAGTGCGAAGTTTATTACATTGGTAAAACCGAATGTAAGCCAAGCAAAGAATATATGAGCATTAGTATAGCATTCGTAGGCAGATTAGTACAACTGCCCTAGCAAGACATGTTAGGGAATACCCAGATCACAAATTCAGTTTTATTGTTTTGCAAAAGATAGATCAAAATATTAGGGGAGGCCCATGGCAACTTAGACTGGAAGAAGCAGAGCTGACGTGGCAGATTCGTACTATGGCTTATATTATGCCTGGGTTAAACGAGTACGTGTCTATAAAATGCTTACTTAAAATAAAAGCACTAGCTAGATAAATAGAAATAACAAGCCATATATAATTTTTAAAAATATTGAGAGTGTATAAATAAATTTATGTATATATAATTTTCCAATAATGATTTTAAAAGCTTTTTTATTAATTTTATTTTAATGTTAAAGTGTGTATATTATGGCCACAAGGTTCGCGTGGTTGTAATTTTCAATGAGGACATGGACTAGGTTAGTGGAAGGTTTAATGTTAAAGATTTTAAGGATGTAGTTAAACCTAATGCAACATAAAAAATCTTTGGTTCGGCAGACACATAGGTATTTGTATGTTGGAACTTAAATAATTAATTTTTTTTAAATATTTAATTACTTAATTGATTGCTTGATTGGATTTGCATTATGTATGAAAAGCAATCCCTGTGTACATGGAAGGTTATTTTGTATTTGTTTCGTTGGTCTGAAGAAGTTGGCTTATTTATTGCCAACGAAAGCGCTTACCAATAAAGGAGGTAGTTCCATAAGCTCGGTCACCTTTGTTGTTTTTAACAGCACGATTCTTTGTTTGGTGTTTAAAGCAGAAGAGGTGTTAAAGAAAATGGAGTGCAAAGCTAAATCTATGCAAACAGTCAAGGATTTCTTACAGGTACAGCCACCAAGATTTAGCAGACACTGGCCTACAAAGAATTGGTCCTTTCCAGTGTCAGACAGGCCACAAAGAGGCAGATACAGATGCCCTAGAGGCAGATCCCAGCCCCAGGGTTCATACAGGTCTAAACAATGGGGTGCTTCTACCTCCAAAACTGGAGAAGACAAATCACAGCCATACAGGAAACAGTCCCAATGACTTCCCCCTGCCTGCGCCAAGCACTTATCTTCTGGCAGCACCTTTAGGGGGAAAACTAGCACCTTTTTCTCAAACCTGGCACATAATAACCCAGGACAAATGGGTCTTAAACATAGTGTCACAAGTTTCACTTCCATACCCTGCCAAAGGCAAACGGTTGGCCAGACCTGCCAAAGCATCAATGGGCAGAGGCACAAAAACAAGTATTCATCCCTCATGGACAAGAGGGCCATTCAACAAGTACCAGAGCAAGAGCAGGGAGAAGGATTCTATTCAAGGCTGTTCTTGGTACCCAGAAAGGACAAAGCCTGGAGACCAATACTGGACCTATCTATTCTAAACACATATCTGAATATTCCAAAATTCAAAATGTTGACTCTACAGCAGTTTCTGCCCATGTTGGGCAAGAAGGCTTGGCTTGTGAATTTAGATCTAAAAGAGGCATACCTGCATGTCCCAATCAGACAAACATGCAAAAGATACCTCAGATTCAAAGCTGGCTCAATGCACTACCAATTCTCTGCACTGCCCATTGGCTTATCTACTGCGCCCAGGGTCTTCACAAAGTGCCTGGCACCAGTAATTGCATACTGCAAACAAAGAGGAATACAAATATATCCTTACTTGGACGACTGCCTCATTCAAGCAGAGAACAAGGACATTCTACTACAGCATCTGGCGTTTGTAAAGAGATTACTACCATGCCTAGGGTACACAGTCAACGAATAGTAATCAAAACTAGTACCCTCTCAAGAGATAATATTTCTAGGTGCAAGCTTAAATACAGCTGCCCAGATGGCTTATCTCACGCCAGACAAACAAAGCCAACTGACTACCTATTTCAAAGTGTTGGCAACAAAGGCCCAGTTATCTGCAAGAAAAATTCTGCAGGCTTTGGGCTTCATGGCATCCTGCATTCTACTAATTCCATATGCAAGACTGCATATGAGGAAACTTCAATAGTACCTAAAAAGTGTTTGGACCCAACATTGCCACAGCCTGGAAACAATAGTTACTCTCATTCCCTGCCTACAACAGGAGTTTCGATGGTGGGCGAAGGCCTGTCACCAGAACAAGGGACAACCATTCACTCTACCCCCAACCACACAGACTTTAACAATGGATGCATCAGATTATGCCTGGGGAGCCCACATGGCAGGAAGATGTATTCAAGGCACATGGTCCGCAAACCAAATGCATCTGCATATCAATCAAAAAGAGATGCTAGCTGTTCAAAATGCCCTGACAGCCTTCGAGGACCTACTTCATCCGGGACAACTACTGATAAAGGCAGACAATACCACTGTCATGTTGTATATAAACAAGCAGGGAGGCACTCATTCTTACCCCCTTTGCAGATTAGCCATGACTTTGTGGGACACAGCATTGACTTACCAAGTACATCTGCAGGCACATTTCCTGCCAGGAAAGATAAATACTCTGGTAGACAAACTAAGCAGAAACCTCATGGATCCCCACGAGTGGAAATTGGATCCGCATGTCTTCAGCATGGTAACAAGGAAATGGGGATGCCCGGACAGAGATCTATTTGCCTCACCTCACAACTGCCAACTAAAGAGATTCTGCACAAGGACTTATTACAGACAAGCATGGAAAGTGGATGCCCTATCTTTCAGCTGGAAAAACTTAACAGTATATGCCTTTCCTCCTCTGCCTCTCCTCCCCAAGGTACTCCTAAAGGTCAGAGAGGAGAAGCCAAAAATGATACTGATTTCCCCAGACTGGCCACGCCAGTACTGGTATCCAATCCTAAGGAACTTATCTCAATGCCCAGCCTGGACCTTACCTCAAGTGCCTCATCTACTGTCCCAGCAGAACAATCCGATACTGCACAGCCAACTCAAGACCTTAAATCTGGCAGCATGGCGGATTATGTAGTCATACAAAACACACCTCTCACTAAAGCGGTGATGGATGTCATTTTGGAGGCCAGGAGGCCTATTACTAGAAAATCCTATGCTGGAAAATGGAAGAGATTTTGTGCTTGGAATCAGGCACACGGAATTGACACAGCTGTACCAAATATTCGTCAGATTTTGCAATACTTAACTGAGATGCTGGACAAAGGCCTATCCTTTTCATCTATAAAAATTCATGCCACTGCTATTTTGGCTCATTACAATACAGAGCCACCAATCTTTTTTCATCCTTTATTAAGGCAGTACCTCAGATGGGCCAAAAATTTAAGGCCTCCAAGGAGATCACCAATACCTGCATGGGACCTCAATTATGTCTTGGAAAAACTCACCCTGCCTCCTTTTGAGCCAGCTGCTACAGCTGATATAAAGTTTTTATATTAGAAAACAGCTCTGCTCCTAGCAATAACTTCTGTAAGATGAGTCTCAGAGCTACAGGCACTCATGGCTGTGGAACCTTTTATCATTTTTTATCCAGACAGGGTTTCTCTGAGGACAAACCCGACTTTTATGCCTAAGGTAGTGTCCAGTGTGTCCCTTAACCAAACTATTCATCTGCCTACCTTTAATCCAAACCCACAGAATAAGGGGGAGAGAATTCTGCATTCTTTGGGCATACACAGACAGCTACGCTTCTATTTGAACAGAACCAAAGCTTTCAGAAAGACAGAGCAATTACTAGTGGCATATGCTACAGGATCACAAGGAAAGGCTATCTCAAAACAGACTATTTCAAAGTGGATAGGCCACTGCATTCGTTTCTGCTATTCAAAACATGGCAAGCCAGTACCTAAGGACATTAGGCCACATTCAACCAGAGCAGCAGCCACTTCAGCAGCCTTCCTCAGGGGAGTACCAACCAAAGATATTTTGGAGGCTGGCTTCTTGGAGTTAAGTGCACACCTTCACAAAGCACTATCGCTTACCACTCTACTCTAAATCCAGGGCAGGCTTTGCCACTGCAGTTCTGCAGGGCCTAATAGCCGCTCCTAATGCTATTTTAGCTCCAGCCTCCAACCTTAGCTTTGGGATTCAACCCAATTGTAATGACTGCAACAGTGAAACACGAAGAACATAGTACAGTTGTGTACACTTACCATAAATGTAGATGTTCAAGTGTATTAACTGTTGCAGTCCAGGTTACCCACCCGCCATCCCCCATTTCTTTGCTGGAACTTATCTGTACTTCTCTATTCTATACAACCTATGTGGTGTATTTGCTTGTAGATGAAGGCAAATTATATACTTTGCTGCATGCATGTTTTATTGACATATTTTTAGCCAACCCTTTTGGGGGCACCTGACATCTGGGGCAAGAAAAAAAGAAAATGGCGTCAGCTGCATCTTTTATACCCCTAGCGCACTGACGTCAGGGAGGAGGTGACAGCAACCGATGCCAGACCTAGACTTTGGAATTCAGGCCGACTGAGGGTAGCCTGCCAGCAGAGTAACCCAATTGTAATGACTGCAACAGTGAATACACTCGAACATCACATTTATGGTAAGTGTACACAGCTGTACTTTGTAAAGGAAAATTTGAAGAGCAGACTTTCTGGCACCTGGAATAGTTTAACTGTAGCCTCGCAGTGCTGCATGATGCGAAAAATGTGCAAACACATGCGTTTTTAAGCCAGAAAGTTGAAAGGGATAGAAATCAGCCCAAAAAGGCTAATAAAATTACAATTTCAGAGCTGGAAACCACTCCTCTAGCGTTGGATAGGCAGTACAATGCTCACCAGTTCTACTGGTAAGCAGTAGGACTTCCTCTACCACAACAAGGTGTGGATAGCTTTGAACACAGAAAATAAAGTCCTGAGACAAGCAAAGCCCGGGATATGGACTGGCTAGGAAAGGTGGGAAACGAGCAAACAAGATAGTATTTTTTTTTGTTGAAACGGGCTAAACAATGCAGTAATACAGTAAACAAACACAGAAAAGGCTAACACACTTGAGTGTGTAGTCCTAAACAGTAAATGCAATTAAAACTCTACAAAATTAGCAATTTAAAACTTTTTAAATGAAGCAAGGCAAGTGCACAACTGAAAAACGATTTAAGAGGCAGTAATACAGCAGAATCAGTAGCTAGTCTACATATACAGAGAAGTCTATATATGCAGAAAAGCAGCTAAAACACACAAACAATTCAGATGCAGTGCAACCTAAAGCACTTGGGTTGTAGCAATATTAAGGCAATTACAGTTATAATAAATGATGTAAAATATTCTCTATATTTCCAAAATGTTTGAGAAGCACAGTCAGAGCACAAGGAGATTCAGGCAATTTTTTTTTTTGAAGGGGAAAAAGGAGAAACAGAAGGGCTTACCAAATGTTCTCTCTGTATTAGGTAGAATGAGCTAATGACACTAGACTGGGAGGAGAGTCCCAGATCAGATTTACAGTAGGGGCGGGCAACTGCAAAGCCACCAAGTATAACAAGAAGACACCAACAGGGATGGAGAGTGGGGGCAATACTAAAGCTATTAGCATACAGACATTAAGCACTACAGAAAGCCACAAAATTAGAGTTTTTAAACAGATAAAGGAGCAATGAAGACTCTACAGAATGCTTTTAACTGCAAACAAATCAGTTACCCGGGCAGATTAGTTAACAGCAATAAAATACACTAAAAAACTATGCAGCACGCAATAAAAAGTGCTATATATAAATTGCTAGAAACAATAATCAGTATAAATAATCCAAAAAACAGGATAGTTGTATATCTCAGCTCAGAGTTGCAGTCAACACCTTTCCTCCACTCTGCTCAGTGTGTATAGACAGAAATTCTCTCAAAGTTAGGGCTTAAATACCAGAAGATACAACCTTAGACAATATTTTTTTTTTTTTTTTGTAAATAAAAAATGTATTTTGTGTCCTTGCATAATATCAAAAGTAATGAAATTACTAATGTAAGGAAAGCAAAATACAATTCCAACAGTAACCAGGCACCAATGCAAAAACACAAAACAAATCCAAAGAATAAAAGCAGGCAGAAGCAAGGCTCCAGTTTCTTCAGCTGATTTATTACAAGACACACAAGCACTTTCACCACAAGGCTTCTCCAGGTGTATAAAAAGCAGCACTCAACACACCCATTCTTATACTAAGCATTAGCTAGTCACATAACTCTTAAAGGCACAAAGAACAATTGTATTCAGCCCACAGTAAAATATATAAAAACTTCATTGCAAAAACCACATTTCATAAAAGCAATATTACAAAAAATGCACATTACAAATACACATAAACCACATAAATGTAACAGAGTCGACCTGCGTAATGGTCTATTTTTCAGGATGAGTCTCAATGGTACATGGTCATTAAGACCATGTCCTGTGTTAGCTCTTAATCTCACAATCCATTTAGCCTCCAGGTTCTCAGTTTGAACTCTGGTGTCTCATAACATTTACCTAATACCATAAATGTAAAGGTGTGTTGATCATTCATTTCTTTAATGTGTTTTGCTAAAGCATTGAACACACTACCCTTCTTAATATGGTATAGGTGTTCCTTGATCCTATCCCTTAATAGTCTATCGGTCTTTCCCACATAGAATTTACTGCATACTTTGCAAGTAGCAAGGTAAACCACATGTGAAGTGTCACACCTTGCACTGGTTCTTAGTGTATAAGTTACACCAGTGTCTGGATGTAGAAACTCCATATCTTGATTTATAAATTTACAGAACTGACACCTAGTGCACGGTTTAGTCCCTGTTCTATCCTCAGTCCTAATTTGGTCTCTGGGATTGCAAAGTCGTCACATTAGCGACTTCTTATTTTTAAAAGAAAACTGTGGATGTGTTCCTATCAGGTTGCTAACTTGTTTATCAGATGTCAAGATATTCCAATATTCCAATGCTTGCCTATGATGTCTGTGTAGTATCTTATATTTCTAGAATAGCTAAAACACATTTTAAGTGGTAGTGAGATTTGTTTCTGTTGACCCCCGTTGCATATATCACTCTCTACATGTTCAGAGAAATAGGGCCTGGCTCTACTGTGTCTAGAGTTTCTCACTGTCCTAATACTTTGACAAGTTTCTGGTCATAGCCCCTCTCTGCTAGTTCTATGTTTATCTTGTCTAGTTGTTCCATAAAATCTGTTTCTCTAACATTCAATCTAGAGGCCCTGTAAGCTTGATTCTTTGCAACATTCCGAAAAATGTATTGAGGGTGCATGCTGTCTTTTCTAGTAAACTGTTCACATGACATCCCTTCCTAAACATTTTAGTGCTCAGTGCGCCATTAAGTTCTTGTGTAATAGAGACCTCTAGAAAGCTAACTTCAGTATATGAACAGTTCATGGTGAATTTAAGGAAATGTGTTGAAGCATTAATATAGTCTACAAACATCATTAGCTGTTCTATAGACCCCCCCCCCATAAAAGGAAGAGGTCATCTACAAACCTCGAGAAAATAATATGTCATCTTTAAAGTCACCCACGACCAAATTATCTTGTTCCCATTTGGACATTACAGCATTTGCATAACTGTTAGCACATGATGATGACTCTGCTTCGAGTGTGAAGCCAATAAATGATATGCTTGAGAATGCTCATGTTTATTCTCGCAAGTTAATACAAATCAAGTTAAAAAAGTTATATAGAGACAGACTAGATTTTTCACGAGGCCACATCTTTATGTGGCCGAGAGTGGCTAACAATAACAACAGGGCCAATACTCAAACCCCTGTAGTTGAGTCAACCAATCAAGGAAGCATCATTGAGGTTCCCGCTAATCGGACAGCCGCCACGACAACCAACATCCAGGAAATGGATGAGGGGAGGGCTCAGATAACTAGTGACCTAGGTGGCATCACGCCAATGACTGAGACAACAGTGGTAAGAAGGAAAACTATCACAGCCACAGCACAAGTTCATCATGCCAGTTCTGTAAATTTATAAATCAAGATATGGAGTTTCTGCATCCAGACACTGATGTAACTTATACACTAAGAACCCGTGCAAGGTGTGATACTTCACATGTGGTTTACCTTGCTACTTGCAAAGTATGCAGTAAATTCTATGTGGGAAAGACCGATAGACTATTAAGGGATAGGATCAGGGAACACCTATACCATATTAAGAAGGGTAGTGTGTTCAATGCTTTAGCAAAACACATTAAAGAAACGAATGATCAGCACACCTTTACATTTATGGTATTAGATGTTCATCATGCATACAGCTGCAGTCATAACAGATGGGTTCTCCTGCCGTCAGGCGGGTCCTCGGTCAGCCGAATTCCAAAATCTAGGTCCGGCGTCGGTTGTCGTCGCTTCTTCCCTGACGTCAGTGCGACAGGGGTATAAAGGAACCAGCCAACGCCATTTTCTTCAGTCTTTCTTGCCGCGTGGTGCCCGAAGCAGAAGCAGTTCGCAAGTGCCGGTCGGCCAGCTCCTGAGATTACGAAAATTTGGAACCAAAGTCTTCTTAAAAGCTAAGTACCCCGTTGGGGAATCTTTTCTTGCCTCAGACCGATGTCAGACAAAGTTAATAATTGTATTTCTTGTGGGAAGCAAATACCGCATAAGGATTTCCATTCCCCCTGTATACCTTGTTTAGGCCCAGACCACGACGTCAAGGTCTGTCGTTTTTGTGCTACATTCAACAAACGCACTATTAAGCGTCGGGCGGAGTTCGCCCAACATTATTTTGGGAAAGCATTTAACTATACTATGTCGTCGGATACTCCGACTCCGGTTTTGTCTAAAAAATGCAAAGACAAGGACCGACACACGAGGTCCGCGGCCTCTACCGACACCATGCCAAAGCCGACTACACGTGGCCCGGTTCTCAGCGAGGCGCCTGTGCAACCCCTGACTACCGACGACACTTCTTTGACGGTGTCTCCTCCTCGGCGCACACCCCGACTACAGATACAGAAGCCACTCTTGGCGTTGAAACTCAGAATGTGGACATGTCCACCTCCACTCAAGGTGTCTTCAGACCTTCCTCTTCTTTCTCCGTCAAGGCTTTCACTAAGTCTAAAGCTGCAATGCATAAGAGACCAGCTACACAGGGCCCATCTCCAGGCCCCATGCCTAAGAAACAGATGCTTAAAATGGCTGAGGATTTAATTACTCTTATCAGAGGTTCTCAGCCCCCACTGGACAAAAGGCCCAGAGTGGAGGAAGATTCCCCCTCCTCTGATTAGGGCTCCATTATTTCTGAGCACTCTGATGATCAGGAACATTCTTACTCCCCTTTTGAAGACTCTGATGTGGAGGAGTCCATCCCTTCTGTATCCCCCCCTGAGGATTACTCATTTGGGGAAACTTTGCATACCTTAAGGGAACGCTTCCACTGGGAAGGCCAAGATTATTCAGATTCCAAGAAAAGGCTTAGGGAATTTCTCTTGCTACCTCAGCACAGGCCTCTGGCTATACCTCCTGTCTTGGACATCCTAGATGATGTTTACTCGGAGGCCTGCCTTAACCCGGACTCTCTACCTCCAGCTCCAGTTAAGCCTGACAGGTACTACAGGGTTCCTGACTCTCACCAATTTCTATACAAAAGCCATGCTGCTGACCAAGAAACCATCTCACAGGGCCCCAAGGGAGTTAAGGCCTCCATTGCTAAAAATCCATTACCTTCCAAGAGAGATTCCAGATCCTTAGAAAGGTAGGGAAAAGGGTATATACCTCGGCTACCTTAACCATGAGGGCCTTAAACTGTCAGTTCCATAAGCCTGAACAACCAGACTTAAAGGAGTTGCAGGATTTGATGCATAGTGCAGAACAAGTGGGCAAGCATACCTTACAATGTGGTTTTGATGCTCTAGAGGCCTCATGCAGAGCTGCTGTTACAGGATCAGTCATACGTAGGCATGCCTGGCTCATGTCAAAGCTAAATTACTAGACACCCCTCTTCAAAAGGATGTACTATTTGGTGCTAATGCTGAGGAGGTATTAAGGAAAATGGAGGAAAAGGCTAAATCAATGCAAACTGTGAAAGATTTTCTACAGGTACAACCCCCACGTTTTAGTAGAAACTGGCCTTCCAAAAACTGGTCCTTTCCTGCCACGGACAGACCCCAAAGAGGCAGATACAGGCGCCCGAGGGGCAGAGGACAATCCCAAGGATCGTTTAGAGGCAGACAATGGCAAGCACCTTCACAAAGAGGTGGTGAGGATAACTCGCAATCTTTCAGAAAGCAAACCCAATGACTTTCCCCTTTGCATGCCAACCAAGTCTCAAATGGCAGCACCCTTAGGAGGAAAACTGGCATTATTTTCAAAAAATTGGCATATTGTCACAAAGAACAAATGGATCCTGGACATTATAAACAGAGGCTACAAATTCCATTTTCACACCCTTCCAAAAAAATGAGAGACATGCCAAACCTGCCACACAATCAAAGGGCAGAGGCACAACGGCAAATTACAGATCTCATAAACATGAAAGCTAGTCAAGAGGTACCTACGCACGAACAAGGTCAAGGTTTTTATTCCAGGCTATTTCTGGTACCAAGGAAGGGAAAAGACTGGAGACCTATTTTGGACCTATCCATCCTAAACACATTTCTACTCGTACCAAAATTCAAGATGCTCACTCTACAGCAACTTCTTCCCATGCTGGGCAAGGAGTCTTGGCTGGTAACATTGGACCTCAAGGAGGCATACCTGCATGTCCCAATCAGACAAAATTGCAGAAGATACCTCAGATTTCTTGCAGGTTCAATTCTTTATCAATTCTCTGCATTGCCCTTTGGCTTATCTACTGCGCCCAGAGTATTCACGAAATGCCTGGCATCAGTAATTGCCTACTGCAGACTTCAAGGGATACAAATATACCCCTATTTGGACGACTGCCTGATCCAAGCGGACAGCAAGCACATTCTTCTGAATCATCTGGCTTATGTAATAATGTTGTTGAACTTTCTGGGATACACAGTCAACAAAAAGAAATCAAGGCTAATACCCTCTCGGAAGATAATTTTCCTGGGTGCCAATTTGGACACAAACACCCAGATGGCCTACCTCACGCCAGAGAAGCAGGGACAACTAACTCAATACTTCAGAACACAAGCAAATTGCACCAGGCTGACTGCAAGAAAAATCCTGCAGGCTCTGGGATTCATGGCATCTTGCATCTTACTAATCCCATGTGCAAAGCTGCATATGAAGAAACTACAATGGTACCTGAAAAACATATGGACTCAACACAGCCACAGTTTGGAAACAATAATACCACTAATTCCATGTCTGCAAAAGGAATTTCTGTGGTGGGCTCAAGCATGTCAAACAAACACAGGTCTTCCATTCAGCAAGCCTCAAGCAAATCAAGTCATCACAACAGACGCCTCGGACTACGCCTGGGGGGCGCACATGACAGATCGGTGCATTCAGGGCAAATGGTCCCAAAAAGAAAAGCACATTCACATCAATCAAAAATAAATTCTAGCAGTAATAAATGCTATTATAGCTTTCAAGGACCTTCTACAACCAGGTCAACTGTTGATAAGAATGGACAACACCACAGTTATGTGGTACATAAACAAACAGGGAGGAACACATTCTTACCCCCTATGCAGACTCGCCATGTCACTTTGGAACATGGCCATGGACTTACAAATGGAACTACAAGCACAGTACTTGCCAGGCAAGGAAACACGCTGGCAGACAACCTAAGCAGGAATATGACAGATCCACGCGAATGGAAATTGAATCCAAAAGTTTTTACAGAAATAATCCAAGAATGGGGAAGGCCAGACATAGATCTCTTTGCCTCCCACAAAAATCATCAATTGACAAAATTCTGCTCAAGGATCTTCCATCCAAAGGCCTGGAGAGTGGACGCTGTCTCTTTCAGTTGGACATCAATGACAGTTTATGCCTTCCCACCTCTTCCTCTGCTGCCCAAAGTTCTATTGAAAACCAGAGCAGACAGACCAAAGATGATTCTCATTGCTCTGGACTGGCCAAGGCAACACTGGTACCCACTCCTGAGGAGCCTCACGCATTCGCCACCATGGACCCTGCCTCTAATGCCTCTTCTTCTGACTCAGCACAGCTTCAAAACTCTTCACAGCCAGCTAAAAACGCTCAATCTAGCCGCCTGGAAGATTCCTTAGCATCACAACAGGCCCTACTCTCCAAGGAGGTGCAGGATGTCATTTTGGAGGCCAGAAGGCCATCAACTAGAAAAGCTTACTCCAAAACGGAAAGCGTTTTGTGTCTGGAATGAGAAAAAGGGCCAGGATCCTGGAAAACTGAATTTACCTCAAATACTACAATATTTGGCTGAACTGCTAAGCAGTGGAATTTCCTTCTCCTCCATCAAAATCCATGCCTCAGCCATTTCTGCAGAATACAACACTGATCCACCTTTATTCTCTCACCCTCTCTTAAGACAGTTCCTCAGAGGGGCTAAGAATTTAAAACCTCCAAGGAAACAACCAATACCTGCTTGGGATCTTAATTTCATTCTGGAAAAACTGACCTTGCCTCCCTTTGAGCCAGCTGCCTCATCAAATTTGCAAGATCTGTCCTGGAAAACAGCTTTCCTTCTGGCTATCACCTCAGCTCGTAGAGTTTCAGAACTACAGGCTCTCATGGCTGTCCAGCCTTTTATCATCTTCCATCAGGACAGAGTTTCCTTACGAACCAACCCGTCCTTTATGCCTAAAGTAGTATCCAGGGTAGCTTTAAATCAGGCCATACATTTACCTACCTTTTATCCTAATCCTCAAAACAAAGGGGAGAGATTACTACATTCCTTGGACATCCACAGACAACTGCGTTATTATTTGGACAGAACAAAGCCTTTCAGAAAATCAGAGCAGCTCTTTGTGGCCTATGCGGTAGGAGCTCAAGGAAAGCCAATTTCCAAACAGACAGTCTCAAAATGGATAGCCCACTGCATACGTTTTTGCTATTCCTTTCACGGCAAAACTGTACCTACAGGCATTAGAACTCATTCCACCAGGGCCACAGCCACCTCTGCAGCCTTCCTCAGAGGAGGTCCTACCAAGGATATTTTGGAAGCAGCCACTTGGAGTTCTGTGCATACCTTCTCTAAGCACTACAGCCTACCATTGTACTCCAAATCTAGAGCAGGCTTTGCCACTGCAGTCTTGCAGGGCATTTTGGCTCCTCCTAGTTCCACCTAGTGCCTACCACCCCTTTCGTAGCTTTGGGATTCTACCCATCTGTTATGACTGCAGCTGTATGCATGATGAACATAGTACAGTTTTGTACCTACCATAAATGTAGATGTTCGAGTGCTAATACAGCTGCAGTCCAGGTTTCCCTCCCTCCTTCCCCTCTTGGGACAGACCTATAGGCTAACACATCCTCATACAACCTGATTGAGATATTCATTTATGATGTATTTGCTTGCAACTACTGTATTTTGATTACATTGCACTGCATTATTACACAAATTTATGTATTGCCTTCCTTTTGGGGGCACCTGATGTCTGGGGCAAGAAAAACTGAAGAAAATGGCGTTGGCTGGTTCCTTTATACCCCTGACGCACTGACGTCAGGGAAGAAGCGACGACAACCGACGCCGGACCTAGACTTTGGAATTCGGGCGACCGAGGACCCGCCTGACGGCAGGAGAACCCATCTGATGTAATGGGATCCTATCTCGCCTACATTCATGACAGATGGGTTCGGAGCCGATCCATCGGCTCCGACTCGGCAACTTATATACTAGCACGAAGTCTCTCATTGGCTGGGCTATACCCTATCCCAGGATGCACTACACCTGCTTCCCCAGATCTCGTTTGCCGCTTTACTAGCTGGACGTGGTCTCGACTTGGCTGGAGCTAAGTGATTTATCTTTACCTTTATTGGTCTTTGACCTTGGGGTTTCTTGTCAGATATTAACCAAACAGCTGTTTTAACAGCTTCTTTATCCTATTTTTGAAAGTTTGAGTGCTAAGTGTTGTCTGGTACTTGTTCTTTTTGTTGTCGGGCAAGGCCCGTTTTAGTTAGAGGGCCCTTGCCCTATCCTAGTGTAGTTTTAGTTAAAAGGTTTTTTTCTACTATTAACTTAATTCCTTTGTGTTTTTTGTACCTACGGGCCAAGCCCGTTTAAATTAGAGGGCTTTGGCCTTGGTTTTGTCAGTGGTGTGTGAGGTAAATGCTACTGTGTCTGGGGCTTTTCAGTTGGGGCTATTTTTCTTATAGTGCTTATTTTGTGGTGAACTCTATTTCTTTAGGTACCTGTACTATGTCTAAAGAACAGAAGTCAGGGTTTAAAAAATGCACTCGGTGCAGTTATAAAATGTCCATAACAGACAGCCATTCTATTTGTGTTTATTGTTTGGGGCCGAAACATTTACAAGAAACTTGTAGCGTATGTCATGCCTTTTCTGCTAGAGTTCTTCAAGAGCGTAAGAACAAGCTCATTTTAAAAGGGCTTATTAAACCCTCCTTTGAGGAAGCTTTGAATCCTCCTGTTGCTTCCAAAGAAAAGATCGTCGGCTCCGACAAGTCCGTCGGAGCCGACTTCTAAAGAAAAGTTGACCTCTTCTTCCTCGGCTCCACTGACTTCGGGCCGAGTGTCGGAGTCTGCCTCGATACCTCCTACTTGGTTCCATTGTCTTCGAGCCTCAAGTTGGAGTATCGAGGTGAATCACCTCCATCGGCTCCAATGGCTTCGAGCCGGTGGAAGTGTGCAGCTCAGACTCTTCCCCTCGGCTCGAAGAAAAGGCTTCTTGGCCGATAGTGATCCATGAGTTGGTGGAGTCGGCGCCGACAGTATTGGAGCCGTTTGAGCCGGTCCCCTTCTCCCTCGGGCCGAGAGGAAAGTCTTCTCGAGTGTCTACCTCCTCTAAATCCTCGAGACTATCGGATTCGGACCTGGATAGGGTTTTACAGAGGCTCTTCCAATCTCCAGTATTTGCTAAAATGGTCTCGGCTCCAGCACAGTTTGCTTCGGAGCCGATCCCTCCTACACTCTTGATTCCTCCTCCAACCTCTTCTGAGTTGTTGGAGCCGGTGGTGGTGGAGCAATGTGGAGCCATACGGTCGGAGCAGAGACCCTATCAGGCCTTTCGGCTCCGACCATGCTTCCTACCCTGTCCTCCGGTTCAGGGTTTGGCACTGCGACCTCTACAGCCGGGCCCGAGGGGAATACTTTGGGATTAGGTGCTTGGTGCCTAGTCTTCCCCTCGAGCATCGGCTGCTGGAATTCCCAGTGCCATCGTGTCCTCTAGACCAGTGACTTCCTTGGATTCTGGAGGTCCAGCCTTTGAGGCCATGAGGAGCGCGCTGGCCATGCCCTTGCCGGTTCAACTAGACTCTACCTCACCGTCCCTAGATTTGGAGACTGGTGCCTCTGTTGCGTTGCAGCCCCGGCAGCGGGGCCCCAGGGCCTGAGGATACCCCAATCGGGGTTCCCTTCTTCCGGTGGTCCGTCCGAAACCGCTTCGGACGAACCTCCACGGAAGAAATTGTGCAAGAGGAAGCACGTAGACTCCCAAGATGAGTCTATTACATCGGATACTGACGTCGATGACGCTGAAGGGTCCCCCAAATCATCTTCGGATGATATCTCCTTCTCAGATATCTTGGAGATTCTGAGACAGAGAGGTGACTGGCAAGCCAAAATCCCTTCAACTGAGGAGTCAGTCTTCCTCAAGGCCTTTGGAGCCCAGCCCTCCGCCTCCTGGGTGTCTCCGCCCTTTGATGAACTCCTTGATGTGGTTTCTCGAAGGGTGTGGGAACACCCTGATTCCGAGGAACCGGTGCCTGCGAGGCCTAACAAATTCTTGTCAGCTCCCCCCCAGAAAGAATTTCTCACTAAGGGAGTACCGGTAGATGCTTTGGTGGTGGCTTCTGCCACACAGCAGGACGTGGCAGAGGCTTCGACGTCTATTCATCCTCCTAATAAGGATTCTAGGAGTATGGATAGGTACGGGAAGCGTACCCTGTCCTCAGCGGCCTTTACCTTACGGTCGCTGAATTATTTATGTCATTTTACGAGGCTCCAAAGGGATCTTCTCAAAGAGCTAAATGACTCCCTTGTTGGTAATCTACCTGAAGCGCTGGCCTCGACTGTTGGCGCACAGATGACTACTCTTTCTTCTATTGTTAACTCGTCCATGAGGCTCATCTCGTATGCGGCCGAGGGGGCGAGTAGAGCAGCGGGAACAGGCGTTGCCCTTAGGAGACAAGCCTGGTTACGCTTGTGTTCGTTTACGGAGGCCTTCAAGTCTTCCTTCGCCGACGCCCCCTTTGATGGGTCATCTTTGTTTGGACCCAAGGTGAAGGACACGCTAACTCGGTGCGAGCAGGAGGGCAAGACTTTGACTGCCGTTGGGGCCCATTATTCCGCTCCTTCCAGGCCTTATCCCAAGGCTGGGAGAGGAGGGAAAATGTGGTTCAAAAAATCCCAAAAGTCTTTCTCTACTCCACCCAGTGATTCCCCCTCCAGAGGCAGGGGGGGGGGGAATTTTGGAAGACGCCACCCCAGAGGTGGCAGAGGCCCCCGTAACTCTGGAGACCGCGATTCCTTTCGTGGTTCTTCATACAACCAGCGTTCCTGAGTGGTTGCCCGACTGTGCAACTCCGGAGCCAGTCGGGGGTCACTATGCGGCGCATCCACAAGCTTGGGAATCCATTACAAGAGATCAGTGGGTGCTTCGCATTATTACCGGAGGATATGTCATCCCTTTCAGCAAACCCCCCCTTTCTTTAAGGGAAATCCCGGACGTGCCACCCAGTCAGCGGGATCAGGCAGCATTAGAAATTTCAAAGCTGCTAGAAAAAAGAGCTATCCAGCCTGTCCCCACCGACCAGATCGGATCAGGAACTTACTCAAAATTATTTTTGGTGCCAAAAAAGACAGGGGACTTCAGGCCCATTTTGGACCTCAGTGCATTGAATCGTTTAGTAGAAGTCCAAATTCGAATGGTCACTCTTCAATCTATTCTTCCTTTGCTGGAAAAAGATGCATGGATGTGCTCAGTAGATCTCCAGGACGCTTACTATCATATTCCCATAGCTCAAGAGTCCAGGAGACATTTACGCTTCGCCTCGAGCCAGTCATTTCAATTCGAGCACTGCCCTTTGGTCTCACCACAGCCCCCAGGGTGTTCACCAAGTGTCTGGCAGTGGTAACTGCTCACCTGAGAAGTCTGGGATTCCAGTTGTTTCCTTATCTAGACGACTGGCTCCTTACAGCCACCTCCGAGCATCTACTTCTTCAAGCGCTCACAGCCACATTCACCTTGGGCCGTTTTTTGGGGATCACATTCAATTTGCAAAAATCTGTACTACAGCCTTCTCAGCGTATTACTTTCATAGGCGCAGACTTAGACAAAAAGAATGCGCGCCTTTTTGCCGGCAGCAAGAATTCAGATCTTACAAGATCAAATCAAATCCTGCCTTCACTTACAAAGAGCCCCAGCCCATCGGATTCTACAACTGTTGGGCTCGATGGCGTCGACTATACTTCTAGTTCCCTTGGCCAGACTTCACATGCGAATTCTACAATGGCTACTGTCGGTTCAATGGTCTTATCAGGAACTGCCCTTGAACCACTTAATCATAATAACGGAAAGTTGCCGTCGAGATCTGCGTTGGTGGCTTCTACAGTCAAATCTCGACTAAGGGCGATCATTTATTCCTCAACGTCCCGTTGCCACTGTGACCACGGACGCCTCCCAGGTAGGGTGGGGGGGTCATTACCTGGACAGGTCGGTCCAAGGCACATGGCAGATCCAGGAAACACATTTGCATATCAATGTCCTGGAGATGAGAGCGGTACTATTGGTACTCCAAGCTCTCCATCACGCTCTCCCACAGGGCCCAATTGATCCTATCCGACAACATGTCGGTAGTATGGTACATAAACAAGCAAGGGGGTACCAGGTCTTACCCACTATGCAGAGGAGCCATGAGACTTTGGCACTGGGCGATAGCTACCAACCGCTTTCTACTGGCACCGCACATACCGGGAAGTCCAATGTGATTGCGGACAGATTAAGCAGGACCATTCTCTTGCCCCACGAGTGGTCCCTCAATCAGAGTATAGCTGCGAAAATCTTCGACAGATGGGGTCTTCCTTGCTGCGATCTGTTTGCCAGCCCCCACAATGCGAAATGCACAGAGTTCTTCACACTGTTCCCTTCCCAGGGACAGATTCCCAGGGACGCTCTGACCCACAGTTGGCCCTCCGGTCTTCTCGCCTTCCCTCCGTTCCCCTCCTACCGAGGGTGATACAGAAGGCCATTTACATGGAGAGCGAGATGATTCTGATTGCCCCGCACTGGCCTCGTCAAGTTTGGTTCCCTTTCCTACAGAGGCATGCGATAGAAGGTCCATGGTTTCTGGATCCGGTGCCAGACCTGTTGACTCATCAGTCAGGACGGCTTCATCCGTCTCTCAGGTCCCTGAAGTTGGCAGCATGGTTACTCCACTTCCATCCTTAGTCCGAGATAATGCTCTCTCGCCGGATGTGGTCCACATTCTGTCTTCTTCCCATAAACCTTCCACCATCAAACTTTATTCCAGTAAATGGAAAAGGTTTGCCTTCTGGGCTCAAGAACGAGGTATTGATCCTCTCACTGCTCCAGTATCGGAGGTTCTGAATTTTCTGGCCTTCCTGTTTCATTCGGGATCTTCAGTTTCTACCATTAAGGTTCAACTAGCAGCAATCTCTAATTTTCATGCTTCATTTGAACCTTCATTGATGTCTCACAAACTTTGTAAGGCGTTCCTTAAAGGGGCTTGGCTCCTTAGGCCTCCTTTATCTCATCCTGTTCCTCCTTGGGATTTGAATATGGTTCTTGCTGCCCTAACTGCCCGTCCTTTCGAACCAGCTACTACTTCTGATTTAAAATTTCTGTCTTGGAAAACAGCCTTTTTAGTAGCCATAACATCTGCTAGGCGAGTTTCAGAACTTCAAGCTCTCTGTTCTGATCCTCCCTATTTGATTTTTCACAAACATAGAGTTTCATTGAAATTGAACCCTGCATTTATTCCAAAGGTGGCCTCTTCTTTCTGTTTGCAACAAACCATAGAACTCCCTGTGTTTTTCCCAGAATTTTCTAATAACGCAGAATATACTTTGCATCAATTGGACGTACATAGACAGTTACGTTTTTATTTGGATAGAACCGCTCAAACGCGAAAATCAAATCAATTGTTTGTCTCTTTTGCAGCGAACAAATTGGGTCAACCAGTATCAAAAGCCTCCATATCAAAATGGATTAAAGATTGTATCACTTTTGTTTATTCACAGGCCAAAAAAGATCTCCCTTTTCCAGTCAAGGCTCATTCTACCAGGGCAATGGCTACTTCGGTAGCTTTTCACTCCAAGTTATCCTTTGATGATATTTGTGCTGCGGCAACCTGGACTTCTCCGCACACTTTTATTTCTTATTACAAATTGGATGTGGTTTCTCAAGGCAGAGCTTCCTTTGGTTCCACGGTTCTCAGGAGTGTGTTCCAATGAGCCACCCGGGATGTAGGTGCTAGGGACGCTGTCCCATCTGTCATGAATGTAGGCGAGATAGGATCCCATTACATCTTTTAGTTATGTACTTACCATAACTTTGGATGTATGGGATCCATCTCGCCTACATTCATAAGTACCCACCCTCCTTCCCCCTGCCTTTTGGATTTAGAGGAGCTGTAGTCACTTTTTTCTTGGCGTTCTTTCTTGAAGAACTTTAGTTGGTTATGGTGACTTATAGTGTCTCTGTGTTTACATGGGTGTATGAAAGCGAACAAACAAGATCTGGGGAAGCAGATGTAGTGCATCCTGGGATAGGGTATAGCCCAGCCAATGAGAGACTTCGTGCTAGTATATAAGTTGCCGAGTCGGAGCCGATGGATCGGCTCCGAACCCATCTGTCATGAATGTAGGCGAGATGGATCCCATACATCCAAAGTTATGGTAAGTACATAACTAAAAGTTATGACTGCAGCTGTATTAGCACTCGAACATCTACATTTATGGTAGGTACAAAACTGTACTGTAAATGTTATGAGAACTTCAGGGGTGGTGACACCAGAGTTCAAACTGAGAACCTGGAGGCTAAATGGATTGTGAGATTAAGAGCTAACACAGGCCACGGTCTTAATGACCATGTGTACCATTGAGACCCATCCTGAAAAACAGACCATTACGTAGGTAGAATCTGTTACATTTATGTGGTTTATATGTATTTGTAATATGCATTTTTTGTAATATTGCTTTTCTGAAATGTGGTTTTTGTAATGAAGTTTTTATAAATTTTAACATGTATTTTACTGTGGGCTGAATACAATTGTTCTTTGTGCCTTTAAGAGTTATGTAACTAGCTAATGCTTAGTATAAGAATGGGTGTGTTGAGTGCTGCTTTTTATACACCTGAAAAAGCCTTGTGGTGAAAGCGCTTGTGTGTCTTGTAATAAATCAGCTGAAAAAACTGAAGCCTTGCCTCTGCCTGCTTTTATTCTTTGAAATTACTAATGTGGTTAAACATTATTGTTTTTTTTGAGAAAAGATAAAGTATTGGTAATGTTGTTACCAAAATACCCAACATTGTCTTACAGTAAGGGTAAAAGCTTACGTGACATGTTAGTGCATGGAAACTTTATTTTCCCAAGCATGAGTATACAGAATGGTCCAGTAAAAGTAGGTACTAATTCATGTGGTAAATGTTCAGTTTGTACACAAATAGTGACTTTATTTAAGTGTATTAATAGCATCAAATACTCCTGCAAAGAGACATTTTCTTGTACTGGTAAAGGGGTAATCTATGCTGTAATTTATTTTACATTGGGGAGACCAAAAGGATGTTCAAAACCCGCTTTTTTGAACATATAAGGGACATTAAGAATCAAATTGAGGAAAAGGTTATTTCTGCACATTTTAAAGTTGCACATAAACGTAATTATTTATTATTGCCAGGTACCATTTTGGAACAAATAAATGAGAAATATGCAAATTAATTGTTATTAAAAGAAAAACTTTTATATAAAGAGTCTATATTTTAAAGTATAACACAGCCCCTATGGGGCTTAATAATGAAGTAAATTGGAAGTGTTTGCTTTAAAAAGATTTTATTCTGTTTTGTTTTAATTAATTGTTTAATTTAATTAGATAATAGGTGGAAATTTAATTGAAATTGTAAGATATATGGTGAGTTGATTGTAAGAAGTTTTGTATTCTGTAAAGGTGGTTACACAGAGGCGCTTGAATGATTTTTTGAATAAAAGTGTGGGTTATTACTTGTTTGTGTTTTCCTGCTGTTGTTGGGTTTTCCTCCTGCTGTTCCTGTTGAACAACCGTTTGGATCATTTGGTTGTATGAGATTTGATGTTAGGAACATTGGTTGAATGATATTATAGATTGTCCCTTAGTAGTCTGTAGGAGACAGAATACAGTGATAGGGCTTTCAGTCTTTCTGCATAGGACTTATTTTTATCCCCTGTATCTTCCTGGTGAAAACTCTGGGGTCACTGTAGCTGTTGTAGATGTCTAGTAAGGTATATTCAAAAGGGTGCATTGTACTGAATTACTAGTCTGATGAGGGCTGAGTACAGTGGAATTGTAACATCCTTTGATATGGATGCCATGCTCTTACTTATGAGTTGTGCCACATAGAAGGACTTTGTCACCACTGTGGAGATGTGATGGTTGAAGTTCAGATTACTATCAACCCGAGTACAAAGAAGATGTACCATTGGGCCTATTCTTAAGGGAGTGCTGTATATATTGCAGTTAGCTAGGGTATTTGCCTTCCTAAAGGGAATAATTATGCATTAGTTATTTAGTTTCAGTCCATGGCTCCTGCACCAGTCGTTTGTCTACATTAATCCTTTCTTTAGTATATCATTATCATATGTGATTCAGTGATTGACCCCAATTTGCAGTCATCTGCGAACTTGGTCAGCTAAAGGCCATCTACGTTTGCCGTGACTTCTGAGAAATAAATACCAAACAGGAGAGGGCCTAGTACGGAACTCTGTGGTGTGCCACTGTTGATCGGTCTCTTGCTAGAGGTCAGTTCACCCACTTTGACAGTATGTGCCCTATTGGTGAGTCATTTGGATGCCCACCTACTGATGGTAGGGGGTTTATGGCCAGTTGAGAGAGTTCCTCTATACCACCTGAGTTGGGAATTGTGTCAGATACCTTTGCCAGGCCATGGTAGGTGGTAAGCAGCATCTTTCCCTCATCCATGGCCTTGGTGACCTTCTTGAAGAAGTCAGCCAGATTAACAGACTGTGATCTACCCTTAACTAATCTGAACTGGGTTTGGTCCAGAGTCTGGAGATTACCTATGTTTTTGTTTGTAAGGTCCATGATGATTCTTTCCATGGCCTTACAGATGAAGCCAGTCAGGCTTATTGGTCTACAAGTCCCTGGGTTGGTTGGTGGTCCTTTCTTGTGCAGCGGGATGACTGCTCTTGTCCTCCATTTTGCTAGAACATAGATTGTCTGGAGGCTGTGTTTAAATAGTAATCCAAGTGGTTCAGTTTGATCATGTTTTAAGGTATTTAATACCCAACCTGGGATGTTGTCAAGGCCCATTGATATTGTGTTTTTAGTCTTGGAGTGAGGAGAGATAATCTGCTGTCTTGAGATAATAGGCTTGAGGAATAGTAACAGGTATACTTTCGGTGATGATCAGTGGAGATGAGGGGGTAGGGGAAGTTTGATCAAAATCTGTCAGCTACCAGGTTGGCTATTTCCTCCGGTTGAGTATGGGTGGTGCTGTCCACAACAAACCCTGTGCATAGCTGGGTATTCCTCTTAAAATTCTGGATATATATATAAAATGTATTGTGATTTTCTCTAGCGAGGGAGGCTATTTTTACTTCATATTTTTTTTTTGAGGACTTGACCAGATCTGAGTTTTGTTTGTTTAGACTAATGAGGGATTTCTTCTTCTTCCGAGCCTGTTCCCCCTTATTTTTAGACATTAGTTTCTTTCTTTTCTTGCATAGCTTGTTTATACTAAGGTGGCTTGTTTTTCCATCAAAACCTGGGTTTAATCTGGTCCGGTAGTGACAATTCTATACAGCTGCTTAAGTGGCTATACAGGGTAATGGTGTAGACCTCTGCATAGCATTCTGTGTTTTCTGGGTTCAGGGGAGCTTTGAAATGTCTTATGCCATCATTTAATAGGAGATAATTTATCCTGAAGAAATTCTTTAGCGGTTTTGAACTTGCTGGAGGTATCTAGCCTTGTATTTATTTCAGAGAAGACAGTTTTGTGGTCCAATCTTACCAAAGAGGACATTACAAGGGGGGGTACAATGCTCCTCCCTTGTTAGTGAGTACTATGTCCAGGAATATTTGAGCCTGTATTGGGTGCTCTGACTAGGTGTTCCAGAATATTTGCACTGACAAAGTCCAAGAACCTCTGAGTCTGCATGTTAGTGGTCATGTATGTTCCGCAGTCAAAGGTAAGATAGTTAAAATCACCCGTATGTATGGTACTGGGCTGCATGGTGAGCGACTCCTGTACGTCCAGGTACGCAGTTTTTTTTTTCTGGCTCATGGTGGGGGACTTATGGCTAGGTTGAGATAGTAGGGTTTTTTTCTTATGGTTAGTTGGACATGGAATAGCTTGAGTGAGTCATACTGGATCACCAGTCTTGAGGTGTGCTTATCCTTTATGAAGATGAATACACCTCCTCCTTTGGTTCTTTTTTACTCAGTTGGTGGTCTGAATGCTTGGAACACGTAAATTATCTTTTGATCTACAAATTTTGCATTATTGGCATTTGTTTACTAGGAAACTCAACTGGGCCAAGTAGAGACAATTTTTAATAGAGGCCTGGGGAGAAAAAGCTCCACAAGAAACACAAATCGAATATAAAATGCATCAAGGCACATTTTACAGTATCTACATAACAAAGGGAGGGAAAAATTTCTTCAATGGTAGTACAATTAGATAATCACAACAGTAGATACACACTTAATGAAACTAATTAGACTGTAGTATCTACAGTTAACAAAGCAGTATTGGTGATATACCTTTCAACCTCTTAGAATAAGAAATCTGGACAAAGCCATGAAAAAGTGGTACAAATAGGGACAATGTTTAAATCTTTCTCTTACAAACTTAGAAAGTTGTTAGAATAACAGGTTTTGCATTAGCATGAATTTTCTGAAGGGTTTGAAGTCTTAAACTCAAATGTCTGTCATTATTTTCTAACTTCAATCTTTAATGATTTGCCAGAAAGCCACAATTTTATGAAAAACGGACCAAAAATATAAGGCAAAAATCTGGTCATTCTGCAAAAATCTGCACAGTTGAGAGGTATGACTGGTGAATATAAAATGCTTATATAAACACACTTAATAATCTAAATTAATCTAATACAATAATGTTGGCAAAGAAGTATGAGTGAATGTGAAATGCTAAGTACACAAGTAATGAATACAATTTAGAGCAAGGTAAAACATTAAGAGCCTGTATTAGTAATATTGTAGATGATGTAGTATAAAAGGGGAAATGAATATAAGAATATAAGAAGGTACATGTGAGAAGTTAGAAATTATTACAATAGAGTTAGGAAGGGTGGGAGTTGGAGATTACTATCAGGAGAAAAAAAAAGGATAATTGTTGAATGGTTGAAAAGAGAGAGAGAGGGTGAGAAGAAATGTTAATGAATTTGAGATATGCATATATGGTTTCAATTCAAAATACTGAAATATCACAGTCTTGAACTTCAGAATCCTGAACATTCAAAATCCTGAAAACTCAAAAATCCTGAATCCCAAAATACTGAAACCACACAGGATACGTATACTGACTATAGACAACACAAACCATATGACATTTCACCACATATAACTAGGGACCAAGCCCCCCTGCACCCCCATATGGGGGGCTATGCCCCTGCACCCCCTGCTACTTAAATATATCAACTCCAAAATTGCACTTCAGTATACTATTAAAAAGATCATCTCTACTTGACTCCAAGTAGACTATTCTCTATCTGTTAAACGTAGCACTTGCTCCTACAGTACTTATTACCTTGATACGGCACTCTTGTCATAGATAGTACCCCAAAAAGGCAACCTCCCATTTCTCGGTCACCCACGTCCCCCGGAATCTTTTTTAAAGTTTTTTTTGTCTATTCCTTCTAGCATGTCGAGGGATCAGTTGCTAGTGTCCTCTCCTGCTCAGCTGGTGAACCAGGGAATATTGAGGCAATGTTACAATTGCCTCATGTACACAGACAACCCTCTCCTCCTCCCACAAAACACAAATACATGCGAGAGATGCAACTATACGGCCAAACTGGAGGCTGAGCTCTCTCAACATAGGACTGGCAAGACCAGTCAGGAGGAGAAGGTTACCACACACACTATAGACCCAGTACACACACTATAGACCCAGTCTCACATAGTACCATTACAACCTCAAATCATACACATAAACACACAAAGACATACTCGGAGGCTCTGATCAAAAATCTACCAAAACAGCAGAGGCCACCAAAGCAGACACCCAAACAACCACCACCTCAGAACACAACACCTGCAACACATAGACCTCACAGTCAGAGTGTCAAACAGTCACAGCCCTTAAGGCCAAACACAATGCCAGACACACTAGTCATTGGTGACTCCATAGTCAGACACACTGGCGTCCGCTCACCGGACTGAGTAAGGAGAAGGTCACAGTAAGCTGCCTGTCGGGCGCTAGAATCCGCCACATAACGCAAGCACTCAGGTCTCTCAACAGCAGGTACAAATATGACTCAGTCATTGTCCACGCTGGTGTAAACGACCTGAGACGTACCTCCTTGGACTACATGAAAAGAGACATTGAGGAGCTCTCTGATTATGTAGCCCAGGCAGGTATGACCCTGACCTTGAGCAGTATCCTACCTTCACCAAGAATGATGCCACAATACAGAGATAAGATGATCAGCTTTAACAATTGGCTTAAACACTGGTGTCATTCAAAGGGGATCCAGTGTCTGTCTGCCTGGGATGACATGCTGGACAAGCCACGCTGCTTCAAGGGACGGCTTGCACCTGTCACCCTGGGATTCGGATATTGGCAAAGGCTCTTGCCACCCCATAGTGCCTTTTTAGGCAAGGCTCAAATTCTAAACCTACCACCCTAGAACACAAAAAGGAAAAAACTAAGGGTAATGCTGCTCAATGCCAGAAGTCTAAATCTCAAAATGCACGCACTCGAGGCCCTTCTCAGTATGGAGAACATCGATGTCTGTGCTGTGACAGAAACCTGGTTCAAGGCTCCTGAGAGCACCCCAGCTATCAGGTTTTACCTCATATCATGTGTTCCGGCCCCAAAATCCGGACAATACCAAGAAAGGAGGGGGGGTATCCATATTCATCAAGGACACCCACACCTCAAGACTGGTGGCAACGCACGATGCATCGGAGACCATCCAGGTGCAATTAACCATAGGCAAGACTGCTCTGCAAATTGTAGCATGTTACAGGCCACCCTCACAAACTCAGGAACCTCACATGGCCTTCCTGAAAACACTAGAGGGATAAATGTATCACCAAACACCATCATACTAGGTGACTTCAATTACCCTAATATAGATTGGGAACACTACTCAAGCCCAAACACCCTAACCCAAAAGTTCCTGGAATTCATAAACTCAAATGCCATGGAACAACTAGTCACCATCCCCACAAGAGGAGATAACATACTTGATCTCATCATCACGAACATGGGAGCACAATGTTCAACACCGGAGGTGTACCCCTCACTGGTGAGATCAGACCACAAACTAATCTCGCTGGAGGTCCTCATCCCACCCCACCTGAAATAAAAAGACCACAGTAAAGAACTTCTCAAAAGCCGACTTCACACTTCTAAAGACTAGTGTGGTCTCCTTTAAGGCCCCAAGCCAGCGGAAAACAGTACTCAAGCCGCTGAATCACTTACAAATGCCTTCTACCAGCACCTGCAGGACTGCATGGATAAGGCAATCCCAAGCATAACAAAGACTCTTTGTACCAAAGGCAAGCGTCCAGTCTGGTGGACCCCAGCCATAAACAAACTCTACAACAAAAGGAGGAAGCTACTACAAGATAGAGCAAAATCCTTAAAAGGTAAGACACCCTTGATCACTATAAGTAAAAACTAAGAGCTCTCATAAAATCATCCAAAGCAAATTTGAGAGAAAAATAGCTAAAGACTCAAAAGACAATCATAAGGCCTTCTTTAGCTATGTTAGAAACCTGGGAGGAAACTCCCAGATATGCTCAGAGCTAGTTCAAAATGATGTGAAGATTACTGATCCTACAGACATTGCCAACATACTGGCTGACAGGTTCAGTGCAAACTTCTCCCCTCCCCAAAGGAGAGATATCTATACCAAACGATTGCAGCCCCCAAACATCTCCAGCGCCCAAGTGAGAACTGCTCTCTCCAAAGCAAAAACACAGCATCCATGGGACCTGATGGTGTCCCCGGCTGTGTGCTCCATGAACTCAATGAGGAATTAAACCCACAGCTAGGACAGCTGTTTAATCAAAGTCTTACCTCTGGATACGCACCCAGGAGTGGCGCACTGCAACTGTGGTACCACTTCACAAAGGCGGTGCCTCCACCGACCCTGGAAATTACCGGCCCATTAGCTTGACAAGCCTTATCTGCAAAGCCATGGAGAGGATCATAATGGACCTCATAAATAAAGACATAGGGAATTTGCAGACTTTGGATCCAACCCAGTTTGGCTTTGTCAAAGGCAGATCATGCCTTTTAAACTTGGTTGACTTTTTTGAAACCGTCACCAAAGCCATTGATGAGGGAAAGGCAGTCCATACAGCCTACCTCGATCTGGCTAAGGCCTTCGATACAATACCCCACTCGGGTATCATTGAAAAACTCATCAGCTTAAATGTCAACCCATACATCACAAGATGGGTTGCAAACTGGCTGAGTGACAGAACCCACAGGGTCAGAGTTGCTGGCGCCATGTCAGACTCAAAGCCTGTCACAAGTGGTGTCCCACAGGGCTCAGTCCTGGGCCCACTCTTGTTTGGCATCTACTTTTCAGTACAAGCAAACACAGGAGGCTTACGGCTGACAAAGTTTGCAGATGCCTCCAAACTGGCCATAGTAGAAAACACATCTGACACAGATATCCTTCAGAGGGGTCTCACAGAAACGGATAACTGGTGCCAGAGCCACGGCCTAAAGTTAAATGCCAAAAAATGCATAGTCATACCCTTCGGGAAAAACAAGGTTACCCCTAGCTACCAAATAGGTGGCAATCCACTGAGCACAGAAGAAGTTATCAGGGACCTGGGGACCCAGGTTGATAGTAGTCTGTCATTCGACACCCATGTAGCTAAAGTAGTTAGGAAGACCTTCTACATTGCCCACCTTATCATGAAGGGATTCTCATCTAGATCAAGGGAGGTCATAGTCTCCCTTTACTCATCACTCATCAGACCAATGATTGAGTACAATGCCCCATTCGGAATGTATCTGACCCGACACTTGCAGCAGCTGGAGAGGCCACAAAGTTCCTCACCAAAAGGATAAAGGGTCTCAAAAATCTGTCCTATGCTGCCCGACTGAAAGAACTCCAGCTCTATTCAGTCGCACGCTTGCTCAGAGGTGACCTTTGCCTAACATACAAGGCCATGTCAAACCCAGATTTGATGAATATGCTTCACCTCAAAAATCTAGATCCATCAGAGCCACAAGGGCGGAGACTTAAACCTTGACATGGCTATTAATAGGACGTGCTGGAGGGATAGATTCATCACCCAAAGACTCCCTATGCTGTGGAACAAAATCCCGGTACATGTGAGGCAGAGCACCTCGCTGGCCTTGTTCAAGAGAAATCTTGACCAATGGATGGGAGATCGCAGATATACCCCAGGGATTACCTCAGTGTCACTGCTCGACAGAGGCACAGCAAAATAATGGGTATAGTTCCCCATACTAAAGGGGTGGCGTAAGCCACAAAACGATGGGCTAGGCTTGTAAATGCCCTCGGGCAGATAGCCTAGTATGAACCTATGAACCTATCATGAGTTATGTTGTAGTATAGCAGGTTAAAAGGGAACATTACTAAGGTTACAGCAGGTAGTCATGAAACGTGATGGTATGTTTGCCATTTTTTTTTTCTGTGGAGTGCAATCTTGGAGTTCATATATTTAATTAGCATGGGGTGGGGGCAGGGGCACTTGCTCCCCTGCCCATACCTGGTGAAAAGTGCTATCCATTGTCTTGTGTGTGTTTCTGCGTTTCCTTGTACTGGAATATTGTCATTCTTTGTGTCCTGTATATTTTCAGGATTTTGGGCTCCAGGTTTATGAAGTTCAAGTTTGTGATATTTCAGGATTCTGAAGTGTAACCGTATAAATAGCAAGGTAGGATGACATTAAGATCTAGGCAATGGCCAGAGGAGGTTTAATGTAGTTAGAAATCGAGTTGGAGTGAAGGTATGTGCAAAGTGTAGTTTTGAAGGAGGCAGTGCATTGGGTTGTGCAACTGTGTAGAGGAAGGCTGATCCAGGTTTTAGCTAATACCCAGAAGTATAGTTGACTTGCAGGTAGTTTAGGTTTCTAACTTTGGAGGAGGTGTTGGTTTTCTGATATTAGGGACCTATTAGGGTTATAGTAGGAGAATAAGGATTTTAGGGCAGGGCAGTCCTGTGGTTTGGATATTAATTTATGTATGGTGGTTAGTTGGGAGGTAAGTAAGACAGTGAGGAAATTCTAGCCAATTTAGTGTTTTTAAAGGAATGCAATGGTGGGTGGAGTGGTGGTAATTTGTTGCAAATTTGTCTGTCTTATTGTAACAGGTTTTAAGTTTAGTTACGAGGGAGGATTAGAGGTTATTTAGTAATGGAGCACCTTAGACTAGAGAAGGAGATAAATGATTAGAAGCAATACTTGTTTTGTGTGGAGGGAAAGGAGATGTTTGTAGAGTAGTCCTAGATGTTCTTCGTCTTTCACTGTTGCAGTCATCACACTTGGGTTATCCTGCCAGGGGTAGCCCTCAGTCGGCCTGAATACCAGAGACTTAGTATTTCTGCGTCTGTTGCTGTCGCTCCAAGACTGATGTCAGCTCGTCAGTGGTATAAAAACAGGCAGCTGACGCCATTACATCAGTCTTTCTTGCCTAGGAGCCCGAAGCAGAAGCAGTTCACATGAGTGCCAATCGGCCGCTACCTGAGTTTTCGTTTCCGAAATTTAAGTTGAAGTCTTCTAAAGCTAAGTACCCCATTGGGGATCCTTTTTTCTTGCTCTAACCGAAGACAGAAAAAGTTAACAATTGTCTCGCCTGTGGAAAGCAAATACCACACCGAGATTTCCATTCTTACTGCATCACCTGTTTAGGCCTAGACCACGACGTCCCTTGCTGTCGGTTTTGTGCTTTGTTCAACGCCAGAACTATATGTCGTTGGGCCTTTATCGTAGCTAAATACTTTCGCTCTCAATCTCCGTATTCCGAAATGGCTTTGGTAAGCCATCCAACTACCGATCTTCTGAAAAAATGTAAGGATAAAGACAGAGACAGACCGCATAGGTCCTAAACTGCCGACGATGCTACCGTTAAGCTAGTCACCAGTTCATCTGTACTCAGTGAGGAGCTTTCGCAGCCCCTGATGCCCACTTTTGTGGATTCGTAGGCTGCTACCGAGACCCATTCAGAGTCCGGTATGCTGCGAGACTCTTCTTTGACTACAGAACCTGCAGATGTCTCTACCTTGGATGGGTCCGAAGCCACTGTTCAGGCACCGGCTTCAGAGGAAGTTCTTCGCACTACCGATATTTGACACAAACCGACGACTTCTTTTATGTCTTCAGTTGTTTCTAAAACTACCGAGTTTCTAAGGCCCAGGGTACGAACCACGCCTAAAAAAAACAACGACCCAAGCTCAATCGCCTGCTTCCATGCCTCAATTTCAAATGCTTAAAATGGCCGAAGACCTTATCATGCTGATTAGGGGAAGTCAGCCTACCCCTGCTAAAAGAAAAAGAGACTTGCCCCCAGCAACTTTATCTGACCAAGAGTCCGACGACTCTGAGGTTTCTGATTATGAAGACATGCCCTTATCTGCTTATGAGGATTCAGATGCAGAGGAATACATTCCTTCTGCCTCTCCTCCAGAGGATTTTTCTTTTGGTGAAGCCTTACATACCTTGAGAGAGCATTTCCATTGGGAATGCCAGGATTATTCTCATTCCAAAAAGAGACTCGGGGAATTTTTAGATTTGCCACAGCACAGACCCTTAGCTATTCCTCCTGTGCTGGATGTTGTGGATGATGTCTTTATGGAATCCAGTCTAACTCCTGATACTCTACGTCCTGCTCCCAGGAAACCTGACATTTATTACAGAGTCCCTGACTCTCACAAATATCTTTTCAAAAATCCTACTGTTGACCCAGAGGTCATCTCCCAAGGACCTAAAGGAATAAAAGCAACCACAACTAGGAATCCCACCCCTTCAGACAGGGATTCCCAAGCTTTAGACAGATGGGGTAAAAAAGTATACACCTCTGCAACTCTTGCCATTAGAGCATTAAATTGTCAGTTCCACATGCTTAAATACCAGGAACATACTATGGAACTTATTAAACAAAAATTGTCTACCTTCCCAGATTGTGCAGAAAATAAAGAATTACAGGAGCTTATGCATTCTGCAAGCCAAGTTTCTAAGCATACCCTACAATGTGGGTTTGACACCCTAGAAGCATCATGCATGGCAGTAGTCACAGTTTCTGTACTTAGAAGGCATGCTTGACTTAAGGAACAGACCTTGCTAGACCATGTCAAATCAAAACTGTTGGACGCACCACTGAACAAAGACAATCTATTTGGCACCAAAGCAAAGGAAGTTTTAAAAAAAGATGGAAGAAAAAGGTAAGTCTGTGCAGACAGTTAGACATTTTGCAGGTCCAGTTTCTGAGCTTCAATAGGCATTGCCCCTCAAAACATTGGTCCTTTCCAGCCCCCTCAAGGCTGCCTCAGCCTAGACATAGGGGAGGCACCCCCCCCCAGACAGCAGTGCCAGGGAATGCAGAGATCTAAGCAATGAAGTACCTTCACTTGTAAAACGGAGTGCTAAGCCACCCCCTTGTGGAAAGAATTCACAATGACTTCTCCAATCCACCTCTTACATCTGCCCATCTGCTTGTACCCCTAGGAGGAAAACTCGTCTCCCATGCAAGAAACTGGGCCTCCATCAACAACGATCAGTGAGTCCTCAACATTGTGTCCCAGGGGTACAAATTTTATTTCCACTGCCAACCCCAAAAGGGTTTCCAGATCTTCCTCCAAACCAGTGGGCAGAGGCACAAAACCAAGTTAATTCCCTGCTCTCCATCAGGGCAATTCAGCCTGTTCCTGCAGACCAGATAGGCCAAAGTTTCTATTCCAGACTTTTCCTTGTACCCAGAAAAGAGGGCACCTGGCACCCAATCTTAGATCTATCCATTCGAAACACCTTCCTGGTGGTTCCAAAATTCAAAATGCTCACCCTCCAGCAGCTTTTTCCTGTGCTATCCAAAGATACCTGGTTAGCCACCCTAGACCTAAAAGAGGCCTATCTGCACATCCCAGTCAGAGACTCTTGCAGGAAATATCTACGTTTCAGGGCAGGATCTATGCATTATCAGTTCTCTGCACTTCCCTTTGGCTTATCCACTGCTCCCAGAGTTTTCACAAAATGCCTGGCTCCAGCCATTGCTTTTTGCAGACAAAGAAATATTCAAATTTACCCCCACTTGGACGACTGCCTGATTCAGGCAGACGGTCAGGAAAAGCTGTTGTAGCACCTGACATTTGTAAAGGACCTCCTGTCCTCACTGGGGTACACTACAAACAAAAAGAAACCCAAACTAGTCCCTAGTCAGAAAATTGTATTCCTGGGAGCAAGCCTGGACACAGCATTCCAGATGGCATTCCTTACTCCAGAAAAACAACCCTATCTGACAGGCTACTTCTCTCAACTGACCACCAGAACCCAGTTATCTGCAAGGAAAATCCTGCAAGCTCTAGGGTTCATGGCCTCCTACATTCTTCTAATTCCATATGCCAGACTGCATACAAGGAAACTTCCATGGTACTCAGAGTATTTGGTGTCAACATTCTCAGGACCTGGAAACTATTATACCTGTGATACCTTGTCTAAGGAAAGATTTTTCTTTTTTGGGCAGCAGCATGCAACCACAAGAAGGGACTTCCCTTTTCACAACCCCACTCTGCCCAGACCCAAACCACAGACTCATCAGACTTTGCCTGGGGTGCACACCTTGATGGCAGGTGCATTCAGGGCCACTGGAGCCCAAATCAAATTCATCTGCACATTGATCAAAAATACATGCTAGCTGTTCAGCATGCTTTCAGACCCCCTACTCTTTCAGGGGCATCTACTAATCGAAACATAAAACACCACAGTGATATGGTACATAAACAAGCGGGGGGCACCCCACTCTTACCCACTCTGCAGGCTAGCCATGACCCTTTGGAACACAGCCTCAGCCATGCATATTCACCTGCTAGCACAATTCCTGCTAGGCAACCAAAACTCTGGCAGACAACTTAAGCAGAAATCTCCTATACCCACATGAGTGGCAATTAAACCACAACACCTTCAGCCTCATAACCCAGAAATGGGGTACCCCGAAGGTGGACCTATTTTCCTCCCACAACAACCACCAGCTCAGCAAATTCTGCACCAGAGAACCTCACAGCAAGGCCTGGAAAGTGGATGCTGTATCCTTCCAATGGGTCAACCTCTCGATCTATGCATTTCCTCCTCTACCTCTTCTTACAAGGATGTTACTCAAAATAAGGGAGGAAAGACCAAGGGCAATCCTGATGGGTAATCCTGGATGTTGTACGTGAAACCAGATGACCCAGCACTAGAAAATCCTATGCTGACAAGTGGAAAAGGTATTGTTCCAGGATCCAGGCTAAAGGAGCTGAACCAGCACAGCCCTCCTTACCTCTCATCCTGGATTACGTAGCAGACCTACTTCACAGAGGCTTATCCTTCTCTTCTATTAAAATCCATGCCTCTGCCATCTCTGCTCATTACAACATAGAGCCACCTCTCTTGTCACCCCCTCTCATCAAGCAGTTCCTTAGAGGGGCTAATAACTTAAGGCCACCCAGAAGAGCCCCTACCCCTGCTTGGGACCTTAACTTTGTGTTGGAAAAGCTCTCGCTTACCCCTCTTTGAGCCTGCAGCTTCAGCAAAGTTAAAATTCCTCTCTTAGAAAACCTTCCTTCTGGCCATCACTTCAGCTAGAAGAGTGTCTGAGCTACAAGCAATCATGGCTGTGGAACCCTTCATCATTTTTCATGCTGACAGGGTCTCCCTCAGGACTAACCCAACTTTCATGTCTAAAGTGGTGTCCAGTGTGCCTTTCAACCAAACTATTCATTTGCCCGCCTTTTTCCCTAAACCTCAAAATAAGAGGGAAAGGTTCCTGCACTCTAGATGTGCACAGACAGCTCAGATTCTACCTGGATAGGACTAAGCCCTTTAGGAAATCTGACCAGTTACTAGTCAGCTTTGTACCGGGGGCAGAGGGCAAGACCATATCAAAACAAACCATTTCCAAATGGATAGCACACTGTATCCATTTCTCTTACAAACACCACGGGAAACCAACCCCACAGGGGGTCAGAACACATTCCACATGGAGAACTTCCACCTCTGCAGCCTTTCTCAGAGGGGTCCCTACCAGGGACATCCTGGAAGCTGCAACATGGAGCTGTGTTCATACCTTCACCAAGCATTACCACCTGCCTATCTTTTCCAAATCAAGGGCAGGGATTGCAACCGCTGTCCTCCAGGGCATACTAGCCAGCCCCAACTCTTCTTGACTGCCTCCACCTGTTCTTCAGCTTTTGGAATCAACCCAAGTGTGATGACTGCAACAGTGAAACATGAAGAACATAGTATAGTTGCGTACACTTACCATAAATGTAGATGTTCGAGTGTATTCACTGTTGCAGTCCTGGTTTTCCACCCTCCATCCCCCTCATCTCTCTCTCTCTCTTCCTCACTCTTTACAGGGCTATTTGGTATTTACTTTCTACTAGTGGTGTTATTCCACCATAACCTAGGTCCCTATTTGGGGCAAGAAAAACTGATGTAATGGTGTTGGCTGACTGTTTTTATACCACTGATGACCTGACATCAATCCTGGAGCGACATCAACCGATGCAGAAATACTATAAGCCTCTGGTATTCAGGCCGACTGAGGGCTACCCCTGGCAGGATAACCTGTGATGACTGCAACAGTGAATACACTTGAACATCTACATTTATGGTAAGTGTGCACAGCTGTACTTTTTTATGAGACTTACTGATGTTATTTTTGTAAGTGAAGATCAAATTTTATGTTTTCGTCAGTTATGAGACTAACAGTTTAGTGTGGATCGCTAATTCAACTTTTGTGTTGTGTAGAGAGAATATGTGAAATTGAGATTTGTTAATGGGAGTGTGTTTTCTTTGGGGTAAATATCATAAGCTTTGTTTTTATTTGGGTTTAAAGACAGTTGGTTATTGTGGTGCCATGTCTCTATGGCGATAAATGCGGATGGAATAATTTGCTGTTGTAGAGTTGAGTTTTTGGTAGAGCAAATTATAGTAGAGTCATCTGCATGCTGAACAAGTCACCCTTTTTGAAATGATAGGTGGAAGTTGTTGATGAAAATATTAGAGTAAGGGTCCTAATATGAAACCTTGGGGAACACCGGTGGGGTTGTAAATATTTGGGGATATAGAGTGTTGCCATTTTACTGCATGTTCTTTATTGGATAGGTAGCTTTCGAACCAGTGGAGAGATGAGGTAGAAAGTCCAATGTTAGAAACAGTGGCGGCTGGTGACTTCAAATCACAGGGGGGCTGCAGGAGACAGCTGAATGGGGGGGGTCAATTGGAAGGGGTGTGGCCAACTAGAAAGGGGAGGAGCTATGCTCAAAACCACAAAAACTAACCAAATACACTGCCGTGGGTGCCAAACCGTCATTATGAGAGTCCAATCAAGACAAAATGAAGTGTAGAAGAATAAAAATATTTCAATGCATTGGCTGCATGACAGCTTACTTAATATCTAGATGGAAACAAAAAGGTTGCGAGGCATGAAAAAATAAATTACTTTTTTAAATACATTAATGGAAATCCAGTCAAAATCAAGCATAAGAAAAACAAGCAGCACTCAAACTCAAACCACTTCTTGCATTGCAGTTCTAATTTATATTCAGCTGTATTAAAGTACCAAGTAACATGCTGAAAGTAGAAATCTCTGATGCCCCCACTTGTAAAAATGTTCCTTATCCAAAAAAAAGACCTGCTGCCTGACAACTATCTACTTGTTTCATAGGGAAAACATGATCAAAGTAAAAAATGAAAAGCAAACAAGAAATGAGCCCAAGAAATAAGCCCAGGATACATTGCTTAAAAGGATTACAGTACAGGTTATGGACCACACGATTGGCATTCTGTTTAGTTTACGGGTAAAGCCTGCAGAGGTGACTGGAAGTTTCCAAGTGTAATGAGCTTCTTAAAATAATGTAATCCTGTCCCTTATTACAAATACTGTCATATGCATTTCAATACCCAAGGCTTATACATTATCTAGTTAAGTATTCTCTACATGATAACAAAAGAAAGGCTTTCAGTGTTGACAATTCTTAACAGTATGCTTATTAAAGCTTACTTGCATCTTACAATCTCAGCCAAGCGTACCTAATGGTCATTAAAGTATTGCTACTTAAACACAGAGCAACAGGCAGTTTGAGTAATAAGCATAAATCAACAGTACAAAAAATGACAGATACCAGACCATTCCGCAAAAATCAAGGACAGATGAAAAGCCACTCTAGTACTTGTGTCTACCTTGGGAGGGGGATACTCTGCACATTTACACTGCATAACTACTCCTTGCCTTGCTTCGACACATCCAGAGTCACTACATGGGGGAGTGGGGTGCAACAAGTATGTCACAATTTGAAATGTCTCTGGCTGACTGTGATGACCCTGACATTTGTCATACCTCTCAACCTCAGAGCAAGAAATCTGGACAAAGCCATACATAGAAGTGGGACAAAGGCCCAAAAATAAGGACAAATTTTAAAATATTGCTCTTATAAACTTAGAAAGATAATATAATAGGTCTTGCATTAGTATGAATTTTCTGAATGGTATGAAATCTGAAACTCAAATGTCTGTCATTATTTTCTAACTTCAATCTTTAATGATTTGTCACTAATTTGCCAAAAAAACCCACAATTTTATGAAAAATGGACCAAAAATGTGATGTAAAAATATAAAATAGCCACACAATACAGCTGGGAACCTGTCAAAGAAGGGACACTTTTAATATTGGTACTAACTTGAGCAGCTGACAAAATAAAAGAATCTACATGCATTTCTGAAATAAAAGTAATCTATAACTCTAATTATTACAGTTATTTCTTAATTGTAAAACCCTCCATGTTTTCTTCCAAAATTGCTATTTTGCGGAGGGATTATTAGGGGAAGAGCAACATTTTGAGCCAAAATCAGGGACAGTTGAGAGGTTTGGCTATGCTTAATTCTATAAAGCAATTTATTTGCATGTACCTCTCAACCTGTTAATGCAATAAATTTGGACAAGGCCAAATATATTGGGGGAACATATAAATAGTACTAAAAATTGCTCTTGTATAAACTGAGACAGTTGATAGAACAACAGGTCTTACTTTAGCATGCATTTTTCTGAAGTTTATGAAGTCTGAAATGCAGTGTGTCATTGTTTAGTGACTTAATTCCTAAATGATTTGCCAGAAAACCACAAATTTTATGAGGAACAAACCAAAAATAAGAAGCAAAAATCTAGTCATTCTTTGAGAATCTGGACAGTTGGGGAGGTATAGTTCAGCTGGGGCTGTCTAAGTTTGCCGCCCTTCCCCCTCACAAAATCATGGTCGAATGAAGCCTCCCCCTGCAGCCATTCCAATGATCCATTACTTGGCTATTCCACTCCATTTACCATAAACATTAATGTGTATACTGATTTACTTCTATGATGATTTGGACTTCATTTGAAAGTTTTATTTTGCATTTTACAGCACAAACGCTAAGACATATGCTAAACAAACTTAGCATTAGAACTTCTCTACCCTTGAAACTCACATTCACTGAAGCAGCATTGAAACCCACATTCAAAGAAAATACATTTTACCAGTGGCAGGTAAAGATTGATTCTGGGCTGTTTTCAAATCATAGGCCCCTTGCATATGAAACATACATGTGCTCTTTGATACACCTTCCTATTGTTTTGAACATTTTTCCAGTAAACAGTGAAACAAAACACATGCACCAATAATGACAAAACTGCCCAATTCAGAACATTTCCATCATAAAAGTCTTCTCAAACTTGTACAGTCCACCATTATCAGTAAATATGCACAATTCTACAGTCCACCATTATCAGTAAATATGCACAATCTCTGAAGAAGTAAAAAATTCATCTAAATTCCACATTAAATAAATCTGTAACTAATGAAGAGGTTGCTGCTAGTAAACACCTTTATATTTCATGGTTTCATCGAAAAATAAAGTGTCTGATGCCCCTGAGGAATAAATTGCCTATATTACATTAAAATAAGCTAGTAATATTGCAATAGGAAATGGATGGCAAACTGATAACAGGCTCATAGTTAGTATCTTAAGTTTTTCAGTATGGCAGCATTCACCCCTTGTGGGAGTAGAACCAACAACCTTCTACATCAAAAGCAAGTACACAACATGTTGTGCTATTAACAATGCAAGCTGACTTAGCATAAGCAGCACTAAACTTCTCTTCCCCAGCAGCTCACAGCTGCTTGTAAAATCTACTCAATACTGAACTTCGCAGCACAAGAAATCTGGAAAAAGTCAAATTTATTGGGGGGGGGGGGGTGTCAAATGGCCATAAACCAGGGACACATTAAACATTGCTTGTATAATCTTGGAAAAGTTGCTAGAATAAAATGCTATGTTACCACCATACATTTTACTGCCAAGGTCCTTGTGCAAGAGAGTCAGAACAACACACTACTATGCCAAATCACCTCCTTTGTGAAAGAAAAATGCTGTGTTACCACCATACATTTTACTGCCAAGGTCCCTGTGCAAAACAGTCAAAGCAACATACCACTACGCCAAATCAGCTGCTTTGTGAAAGAGAGGAAGACTGAAACTTAAATGGCTATCATTTAATGAATTCAGTTCTCACCGTAGCTGTCAACCTCTTAGCACAAAACACCTGGACAAACCCAGTAATGGGGGAATACAGCCCACAGACATATTCAGTGAATTCAGTTCTTGCCATAGTTGTCAACATTACCACAAAAAACCTGGACAAAGCCAATAATGGGGTAATACAGTCCCAAAAGTGTTACTATGTATTTTCTGAAGAATATGAAGTCTGAAATTCAAATGCCTGTCAATTTTACTTCTGATGGAACAAAAACAATTTTCAGCAGAGGCCCAGTGAGAAATACTGCAGACACATGTCTTTGTAAAATGGCAGGACACCAGCACAAATCCACACAAACACCGGGATGAGATGCAGACTCCACACAGAAGGCACCCCAGCCAAGAATCAAACCAGAAAACCTATAGCTGTGAGGCAACAATGCTACCACTGCACCATCAATTTTATTTAACATTTGTTAATCAGGACAATCTGACTTGGAACAAAAAACAATTTTCAGCAGAGACCCAGGAAGAAATAATGCAGACATGTCTTTATAACATGGGAGGACACAAAAGCAAACCCACACAAACACAGGGAGAAGATGCAGACCCCACACAGAAGGCACCCCAGCCAAGAATCAAACCCAAGAACCTGCAGCTGTAAAGCAACAATGCTACCAGTGTACCATCAAATGTCAAGCATTGCAATATTTAGAAACCACAGATATTATGAGGAACAGATCAGATAAAATATGAGGCAAAGATCTGCGTTTTGTTTTACAAATGGTGGTGGGTAGGGAATTCAGGTCCTTAACACCACCATACAAGGTACAGGGTTCAAGCCTGAGTATCTCTACCCACCACCATTTGTTAACTGGGGCATTTTACACACACACACACACACACACACACACACACACACACACACACACACACACACACACACACACACACACACACACACACACACACTTCCAGCCAGCGACGACCTGCAGGGAAGCCATAGCCATATACACACACTACCGCACCTGCCTGTAAAAGCCAGCAAAGCAGGGAAGCTATATAATCCAGCTGATCAGCAAACACATTTCCAAAGCCAGGGAAGCTAAACCATATAATCCAGCCGAACTGATTGATTTACACGACGCCCGCGAGAGCGGAGAGAGATAGCTCTCAGCTCACTCCTCAATGGCGCGAGAGCTGAGAGATAGCTCTCAGCTCACTTCTCATTGGCCCTGACTGCAAGGGAAGCAGTCCGGAGCCCCTCTGTTCTGTGCGGTCATCGACCGCATGACCGCACAGATTTCTGGGTATCGTATAGCACAGGTTGCTGGGTACCTATGTCTCTGCATTCGGACTGCCGATAAAGGCAGTCTGAATGGATTTTGTGTTTCACAGATTTTTTTTTTGTTTTTTTGTCTAGGTGGGAGGGCTGCAGACCGGCAGTCCGGTAGCACGAGCTGCCCCTGGTTAGAAATCTGGGAAGGGAGGAGTGTGAGAGAGAGAGAGTATCAAAGGCTTTAGATAGATCAGGGAATAAAGTGGAGACAATGTTTCCTGATTTGAGGGCTTTATTAACTAGGTCCAAAAAAGGATAGTAGTGCAGTTGAAGTACTATGGCCAGGTCTGTAACCATGCTCAGTTTGAGAAAGGATTTGATGTTTGAGAAGGCAGTATAGAAGTTAGGTATATATATACATTTTTTTGATGTTTGGAGATGCAGGATAGAATAGCTATTGGTCGAAAGTTAGAAGCATCTGTTGAGTCATCTCCTTTGTGAAGGGGGTAGTACGATTGCTTTTTTCAAAGGTTGGGAAGATAGGATACTTGGATGGTTCTTTTTATGAGAATGCTAATGGGGTAAGCAATAGCCTCTGCAATGATTTTTAGGTATTCTTCAGGGTATACCATCTGCAGCATTTGAGCAGGGCTTTAGTTTCAGAAGATGTTTTTTATGGTTGATGTAGGCTCTGTAGAGAGTTCGAATTCTGGCAAGGAAATGGATTGAGCTAAGTCTGAATGGGTGGACGGAAGTGGTACGAGTGCAGGAAGTAGTTTGACCTAATGTGTTTGTACTAGAGAGGAGGAGGCTTGGGCTGTGTAAGCAGAGAGAGAGAGGGGTATTACTTGGGAAGTTAGTTGTGAGAGGTTGAAAGAATGTGGCTGTGATATTAGCTATAGTGTCAATGAAGTAGGTGTTAAAAGTGCTTGCTAATTGATGTGATGTTTAGTCTGGGTGGGAGCAAGGATTACTTTTTGTGCTAGAGTTTAGAAGAGTAGTAATGGAGAGCCAGAATTGCTTAGGGTTGATTTTGTGAGCTTTAAGTAGTATTCTTTCTCGTCTTTGGATACAAGGTTTTTCTGTCTGGTTGCAAAGTTGCTTGTACTTTAGTAAGTCTGAGTTATTGTTGTGTTTATGCCAAAATTTCCAGGTTTGTTCTCTAGTTATCATTATTTCCTTAATAAATTTAGATAACCAAAGGGGTGTGATTAGTTCTTATTCTTGTAGTTCGGATGGGTGCAAGGCTGTTTAATATATTTAAAAAGGTAGTGTTAAGGCAGTACAGGGCATTGTTTAGAGAGAGAGAGTCTTTAGGTAATTCCAGTTTATGCTTTTTAGAATATTGTTGAATGTGTTGGGGCTGAATTTCGATAGTTTCCTGACAAGTTTGAACTGATGATTTTTTTGTGAAAGGGAGATAGGCTTTGGTAACAAAGGCAAGAAGGTGATCACAGCTGAAGAGATTTTTGATGGGTCAGAGACTAGGATCCAGTCTGAGATGGCACCCTCATTGTTTTTGTTGTTATATCTGGTAGGGGTAGAGATTAGTTGGGTATAGTGAAACAGGTTAATATTGGTGGGTGGACTTTTTGTGGAAAGACTAGACCAGTTGATGTTAACATCGCCTAGGATTATAGTTTCATTTTTTATGGTGTGGGAAGCCCAGGATAATAATTCTCCAAGAATAGGTATGTTATTGCCTGGAGGACGGTATAGGACTGTAATACAGAGATTTCTAGAGGAGTTAATTTTTAGGAATGAGACCAAGATTTCTGTGTTAAGGAAGTGAGGGATATGACCAGTAAATGGGAGTATGGTAAGACTGTTAGGGTAAAGGATGGTAATGCCACACCCTTTATCAACCCTTATTGCACTGTAGTTGGGAGAGAGAAATTATTAGGCTTTAACCATGTCTCGGTAGTGGCTAAGATGTCCGTTTTATTATGAGCTAGCCAAGCATACAGGTCGGCGGTTTTGTTGCTGATACTTTGGAGGTTCATGGTGGTTATGTGTTGAGATTTTAAGCAGTTTGTAGGGATTGTTGAGATAGGGGCATTGGTTTGTAGAAGGACCGGGGTTGGGAAGAATCTTGCCACATTGAACTAATGCCAGGAAAAAAACTGAAGTTGATGAGTAAAGGTAGTTAGTTTGCAGCTTATCAGGTACAATAAAAGGGAGTGGGTATGGTTTGAGTTGTAAATAGAGTAGTTTGTGGCCGGATATGTATTTTTGAGCAGAGTAGTGGGGTTATATAAAAGTGTATAAAAATTATATGCATCTTAAATCTGATGGCCATCAAGGGTATAGTCTTTTGAATCACACCATTAGTACCAAACAGATTAAAGTATAAAAAGTCACAAATATATGAAACACTAAGTAGTTCAGCTTTGCCACAACAGCATGCAGTAAATGTGCACTGTTTTCCTGGTATGGACTTATGCCATCTTCATCCAAAAATAGGATTCACGGTGAATACCCCACCAAATGAGTCGTCGGAGTAGTTCCCAGACCCCTTTCTTACCACTCTTTCAGTGTTTCAGTGCTTTCCAGTGCTCACTTGGCAAGAGTAACTGCACTTAGAGTAAATGCTTGCATTCACACACACACTTTAATTTCTAAGGAGGGGTGAATAATATTCTCCATTACTACAGGAGTCTCTCCAGGCTCACGGTAGTGAACTTCCACCACCCCAGATTACCTGGCTGAAAACCTCACAGTTGCTATTTCACTCTTGTTAATAAACCAAATAACTATAAACACACATGGTAATGTATTGCAGAGCAGTCTGGCCAATTAGAATTGGATGCCAGCAGTTTGTCTCCATTTACCAGTAAATATCCTTTTACCATTTATTAAATAAGTAAACCAAAAATCAGCCTTAAACTTTTTGAAGTGAATGAATAAAAATGCTTTACTCATGAAATAAGTTAATCACTGCAATTACCAGATGTTCTTCGTGTTTCACTGTTGCAGTCATTACATTTGGGTAATCCTGCTGGCAGATTGCCCTCAATTGGCCTGAATTCCAAAGTCTTGGGTCCTGTGTCGGTTGCTGTTGCCCCTTCCCTGACGTCAGGTCATCAGGGGTATAAAAGATGCAGCCAACGCCATTTTCTTCAGTCTTTCTTGCCGCGCGGTGCTCGAAGCAGAAGCAGTTTGCAAGTGCCGGTCGGCCGACTCCTGAGATTTTCGTGTTCGAGTTTCAGATCCGAAGTCTTCAATAAAGCTAAGTACCCCGTTGGGGAAACTTTTTTCTTGCTCCAGACCGATGTCAGAAAAAGTTAATAACTGTATTTCTTGTGGAAAGCAAATACCTCATAAGGACTTTCGTTCTTACTCTATTCCTTGCCTAGGCCCTGATCATAACGTTTCAGGTTGTCGGTTTTGTGCTAGATTTAACCAACGCACTATTAAGCGTCGGTATGATTTTGCATTAAACTGTTTTGGACGCAGGTTTAATTATCCAGAAGTGTCATCGGATGGCCATCCAACTACCGGAGTTCACAAAAAATGCAAAGAAAAGGAGAGAGATAAGCAACCGAGGCCCGAAACCGACGACTAAGCTTCTCCTAAGCCAGTCGCCAGTTCACCGTTTCTCAGTGAGGTGCTTTCGCAGCTCCTGACGCCTGCTATTTTAGAGTTGCAGGCTGCTACCGATTCCTACTTGGAGTCGGCTATGCGGCTGGAAACTCAAGATATTGGAGCCTCGGACACTATTCCCTCAGATGGGTCCGGAGCCGCTGAGCAGGTACCGGCTTCTGAGGGTGTATTCAGACCTAAACATCTTTACATTAAACCGACTTCAGCTTCAAAGGCAAAGACTAAAGCACCTTCTAAAACAAAGAAACAAAGTTAAAAGCCATGTGGACAGGCCTCTATGTCCAAAAAAACAGATGCTCAAATGGCCGAAGACTTGATTATCTTGATCAGGGGTTCCCATCCCCCTCCTGATAAGAGGCCTAGGCAAGAGACAGACTATGAATCTTCAGATCAGGTTTCTATTTCTTCTGATTCCTCTTCTGTTCAGGAATATTCTCTTCCCCCCTATGAGGATTCTAATGCTGAAGAATCTATACCTTCAGCTTCTCCTGCTGAGGACTATTTTTTTGGGGAAACCTTGCATAACATGAGGGAGCATTTCCACTGGGAGAGACAAGATTTTTCAGAATCTAAAAAGAGGCTCAGGGACTTCCTTTTACTACCTCAACACAGGCCTCTAACCATTCCACCTGTGTTAAACATTGTAGATCATGTGTTTTCAGAGTCTAGTCTGACCCCTGACTCCTTACCTCCAGCTCCTGTTAAGCTTGACAGATATTACAGGGTTCCTGACTCTCATAAATTCCTTTTCAAAAACCCTGCTGCAGACCCAGAAACTATTTCACAGGGTCCCAAAGGAATTAAGGCTTCCGCAGCAAAAGACCCTACCCCCTCTGACAGAGATTCTAGGGCACTGGATAGATGGGGAAAAAGGTCTACACATCTGCTACCTTGGCTGAACTGTCAGTTTCATATGCTCAAATATCAGCAACATGTCATGACATTGCTTAAACAGAAAATGTTAAACTCTGAATGTGCAGAAAACAAGGAAATGCAGGAATTATTGCATGCAGCTGAACAAGTTGGAAAGCATACTTTGCAATGTGGTTTTGATTTTTTGGAGGCCTCCTGCAGGGCCGCAGTTATGGGTTCTGTAGTTAGGAGGCATGCTTGGTTAAAGGAGCAAAATCTGCCTGATCATGTCAAAGTTAAATTATTAGATGCACCTTTACAGCATGATACTTTATTTGGTGTTAAGGCTGAAGAGGTGTTAAAGAAAATGGAGGACAAAGCTAAATCTGTGCAAACTGTCAAAGATTTTTTACAAGTGCAACCACCTAGATTCAGTAGACATTGGTCCTTTCCTGTGTCAGACAGACCTCAAAGGGGCAGATCCAGATGCCCTACAGGTAGATCCCAGGCACAAGGTTCATACAGGTCAAAGCAATGGGGTACTTCTACCTCCAAAGTTGGAGAAGACAAATCACAACCATACAGGAAACAGTCCCAATGACTTCCCCCTGCCTGCACCAAGCACTTACTCCTGACAGCACCCTTAGGGGGAAAATAGCTCTTTTTTATCAAAATTGCCACATTATAACCCAGGACAAGTGGGTTCTAAACATAGTGTCGCAAGGCTACAAGTTCCACTTCCATACCCTGCCAAAGGCAAACGGTTGGCCAGATCTGCCAAAAAAATCAGTGGGCAGAGGCACAAAAACAAGTCTCATCCCTAATGGACATGGGGACCATTCAACAAGTACCAGAACAAGAGCAGGAATAAGGATTTTACTAAAGACTGTTCTTGGTACCCAGAAAAGACAAGGCCTGGAGACCAATACTGGACCTATTTATTCTAAACACATTCCTGGATATACCAAAATTCAAAATGTTAACTTTGCAGCAGCTTTTGCCCATGCTGGACAAGAAGGCTTGGCATGTGACTTTAGACCTAAAAGAGTCATACCTGCATGTCCCAATCAGACAATCATGCAGAAGATACCTCAGATTCAAGGCTGGCTCAATGCATTACCAATTCTCTGCACTGCTCTTTGGCTTATCTACTGCGCCCAGGGTCTTTACAAAGTGCCTGGCACTAGTAATTGCATTCTGCAGACAAAGAGGAATACAAATATATCTTTACTTGGACAACTGTCTAATTCAAGCAGAGAACAAGAACATTCTTCTACAGCATCTGGCATTTGTGAAAAGACTTCTAACAGGTTTAGGGTACACAGTCAATGAAAAGAAATCAAAACTAGTACCCTCTCGAGAGATAATATTCCTGGGTGCAAGCTTAAATACAATTGCCCAGATGGCTTATCTCACGCCAGACAAACAAAGGCAACTCACTACCTATTTCAAAATATTGGCAACAAAGGCCCAGTTATCTGCAAGAAAAATTCTTCAGGCTTTGGGCTTCATAGCATCCTGTATCCTACTAATTCCATATGCAAGACTGCATATGCGGAAACTTCAGTGGTACCTAAAAAGTGTTTGGACTCAACATTGCCACAGCCTGGAAACTGATTATTCTCATTCCCTGCCTGCAACAGGAGTTTCAATGGTGGGCGAAGGCTTGTCACCAGAACAAGGGACAGCCATTCACATTACCCCCAGCCAGGGAGAACCTAACAATGGATGCATCAGATTATGCCCGGGGGCCCACAGGGCAGGAAGATGCATCCAGGGCACATGGTCCGCAAGCCAAATGCATCTACATGTCAATCAAAAAGAGATGCTAGCTGTTCAAAATGCCCTGACAGCCTTCGAGGACCAACTACTGATAAAGACAGACAACACCATGGTCTTGTGGTATATAAACAAGCAGGGGGGCACACATTCCTACCCCCTTTGCAGACTAGCCATGGCTTTGTGGGACACAGCATTGACTTACCAAGTACAGCTGCAGGCACAATTCCTGCCAGGAAAGGAAAACACTCTGGCAGACGAACTAAGCAGAAACCTCATGGATCCCCACGAGTGGCAGCTGGACCCACAAGTCTTCAGCATAACAAGGAAATGGGGATGCCCCAACATAGATCTATTTGCCTTCCCTCACAATTGCCAACTAAAAAGATTCTGCAAAAGGACTTATTACAGACAAGCATAGAAAGTGGACCCCTTATCTTTCAGCTGGAAAAACCTATCAGTATATGCCTTTCCTCCACTGCCTCTCTTCCCCAAGGTACTCCTAAAGGTCAGACAGGAAAAGCCAAAGATGATACTGATTGCCCCAGACTGGCCCCGCCAGTACTGGTATCCTATCCTAAGGAACCTGTCTCAATGCCCAGCTTGGACCTTACCTCAAATACCTCCTCTACTGTCCCAACAAAACAATCGGATCCTACACAGCCAACTCAAGGCGTTACATTTGGCAGCATGGCGGATAATGTAGTCATACAACACACACCTCTCAGTAAAGCTGTGATGGATGTCATTTTGGAAGCCAGAAGGCCTAGTACTAGGAAATCTTATGCTGGAAAATGAAAGAGATTCTGTGCTTGGAACCAGGCACAAGGAACTGATGCAGCTGTACCAAATATTCCTCAGATTTTGCAATACTTAACTGAGATGCTGGACAAAGGCCTATCTTTTTCATCAATTAAAATTCATGCCTCTGCCATTTTGGCTCATTACAATACAGAGTCGCCAATCTTTTCTCATCCTTTATTAAGGCAGTACCTCAGAGGAGCCAAAAATTTAAGGCCTCCAAGGAGATCACCAATACCTTCATGGGACCTCAACTATGTCTTGGAAAAACTCACCCTGCCTCCTTTTGAGCCAGCTGCTACTGTTGATATAAAGTTTTTATCTTGGAAAACAGCTCTGCTCCTAGCAATAACTTCTGCAAGATGAGTTTCAGAGCTACAGGCACTCATGGATGTGGAACCTTTTATCATTTTTTATCCAGACAGGGTCTCTCTGAGGACAAACCCAACATTTATGCCTAAGGTGGTGTCCAGTGTGGCTCTTAACCAAACCATTCATTTGCCAACTTTTTATCCAAATCCACAGAACAAGAGGGATAGAATTCTGCATTCTTTGGACGTACACAGACAGCTTACATTCTATTTGGACAGAACCAAAGATTTCAGGAAGACAGAGCAATTACTAGTGGCACATGCTGCAGGGTCACAAGGAAAGGCTATCTCAAAGCAGACTATTTCAAAGTGGATAGGCCACTGCATTCATTTCTGCTATTTACAGCATGGCAAGACAGTGCCTAAGGGCATTAGGCCACATTCAACCAGAGCTGCAGCCACTTCAGCAGGCGTCCTCAAGGGAGTACCAACCAAAGATATTTTAGAGGCTGCTACTTGGAGTTCAGTGTACACCTTTACAAAGCATTATCATCTGCCACTCTACTCTAAATCCAGGGCAGGCTTTGCTACTGCAGTTCTGCAGGGCTTCATAGCCGCTCCTAATGCTGTTTAGCTCCAGCCTCCCAACCATTGCTTTGGGACTCTACCCAAATGTAATGAAACAGTGAAACACGAAGAACATAGTACAGTTGTGTAGACTTAACATAAATGTAGATGTTCGAGTGTATTCACTGTTGCAGTCCAGGTTACCCACCCGCCATCCCCCTTCTTTATGCTGGAACTTATCTTTCCTTCTCTGATTTATACAACCTCTGTGGTGTATTTGCTTGTAGATGAAGGTAAAGTTTATACTGGTGCATGCATTTATATATATATATATATATATATATATATATATATATATATGTATATATATATATCTAAATAAATTTTGGCTACCCTTTAGGGGGCACCTGACATCTGGGGCAAGAAAAACTGAAGAAAATGGCGTCGGCTGCATCTTTTATACCCCTGACTACCTGATGTCAGGGAAGGGGTGACAGCAACTGACACAGGACCCTAGACTTTGGAATTCAGGCCGACTGAGGGCAACCTGCCAGCAGGATTACCCAAATGTATTGACAGCAACATTGAATACACTCTAACATCTACATTTATGGTAAGTGTACACAACTGTTCTTTAACTGTACAGTGAAGTACAGTATTGCACAGGGATGTAGAAAGTAATCCATTTGAAAAAATAGACTACAAGAAAGAACACTTTTCTATAGCTGTACTTTTTTCTAGCTGTTAACTGAAAGAATTACCAAGTGTTTAGCTAAACTGTCTAAATTACCGAGCAGATACAAAACTGCAGAGAACATCACTTGCAGGTCTGCATTTCACAGGCTCCATCCAGCAAAGCTCTGTCTTCTTTCTGGCTTTACTTACTGCTTGTTTTTGCATTCAGCTGTATTGCTTATATTGTTTTAATACAGAATCCACAGATGCAGTGAAGCCAAGTCTCACTTATACATGCTAATGAGTTTGTTTACCTGATCTTGGTTATCTGTATTCCTAACAGAATTGTTTAATTGCTCTTTTTTTAGACACTTAGTTTCCTGGCCTAGGAAGAGTCATACATGGCAGAACAAATTGCTGCTTGTTTCACTTGTACTTTTCTCATCTTGGATATAATTTCTGTAGTTTCTAACAGAAAGAAGTTGCAACCTCAGTTAAAAACTCTATGCTTTTTGTACATTTTATAAGAAACATGAGATACGTTTAAACATCTTCATGCCACTGAAAAACACACATTGATGAAGTACATTACACAGAAATAAGCCACAAGGTATCACATATTTTCTTGCCACTTAAAACACACATATTGCATATTATATAACACGTTTTTAATTTACCTGTTGTGGGTTTTGCAAGAGTTAAGTGCGGTTCACTTATATATGTTACATTCTGACTCAAGACACCGGCATATTTATTTTCGTACATCAAAGTACTAAGTACAAACCATGATGAAGTTGTTAATGTGCAGGTCACCGTAATCATTAGTGAAATATACTTCCTCGGTTCTTGTCATACCCTGCTATTTACCATTAAGAACATGATGGCTTCCTTACTAAATTTCTAGAACTAACAGTTTAGGATGACACATTTACAAAGGAGGTCTTAGTTACCCAGCCATTTAAAGGGAGTATTACAATACTTACAATGGTTATGCAGTAGTTTTGCTTGGATTTCATTAACACCAGTTACTTGGAACAAGTAATGAAGAATGTCCTCCTATTCATATGCTGCAGTATTCATCACACTGGGGAGTCCACCTCCGGCAGACTAGTATATGAGACAAAACCCTCAAAGGGGTACTTATTTGGTAAACAACTGATCTGGTGAGCAAACGTCTGAAGCAGGCAATCAGACAGGCACAGAAAAGTTCTGAGGTTGGTGCCTGCTGATGTTCGCTTTATACTTGACATCTCTTTATGGATGATGTATGTAGGGTAATGTGCAGCATAGCACGTACCTCGTAGTAGCATTTAGACTTTTGTATACTGACTGAACATATGAGTCTGCCAGAGGCGGACTCCCCAATGTGATGAATATTGCAGCATATAGAAGACAAGGACAGTTATGGTTATGGCAAGATTTTACACACCTGTTCTATTCCACTGGGTGAAAAACATACTTGTGTTTGACATGACTAATACTTAATTGCATTTCTCCTCTCCCATATTCACCCTTTTCCTTGTCAGATATGATATTAGCACTGTTCAGCTCACTACCAGTGCCTGAGCTAATGTCAAGAACTTATCTACCTTCGTAGACTTCTAGCAGCTGCACATTGGATGAGGATATTTTCTTAATTGAGCCACACGCATTTATGGAAGATTGCAGTAATGCCTTCTTCATTGCCCATAGTAGCTGGTTCATCATGAATTATTTCACACAAAAATGGAACATAAATCAGTAGGAAACCACTCAGAGATAGGTCTCTGATGTAGGTCAGAGAAGCAATGAATACAGTTCTGCATCACTTAAAAGTTTTGTCCACAGCATGTGCCAAAACTTGATTGTACTGCAGAAACTCTTGATTATCTCCGTTATGTAATCAAATACTTCATGCAAAGTTACACTTGCTTTTAGAACAGAGGATAGTAGTAAGTTCTGTTTCGGTTTTAAAAGAAAAATCAGGTATGAAAAACAAATGTTGTGTAGTGGAAAACAACATCATTGTTGTCTCAGATTCATGAGAAGTTTCCAGTGTCCTAGTAGATAGGGTTGGGCCAACCTCCTGATTGACAGTATCCGTAGTACCCTCTCACCTTTGTACCCCCTTTGTTCTGATTGAATAAGCCTTATGCAAAGCCAAACATGCAGTCTCTGTGGTGCTGCACAGCATACCAGGGAGGCGTTCATCGTATGGATGCCTGCTGCATTGTTTTTATCATAGATGGAATTAGCTTCAGGCAGATTTTGTTATCTCTGTAGACTGGTCTTCTTCCTTTGCCAAGGAGATTGGCATAAAGTCAAATAGAAAGGGGAACATAGCTAACTTTGTCTTACATTCTTTTTTGTTGCATCTGTTGGTTTTGTAGTTTGTCTGCTAGTCTCTTCCAGATGACCTCCAGAGTGGTAAGCACCCTTTTGGGATGCTTTCTTACATTTGCTTGCTGTTAATTATGTATTGCGTTGCATTTTACTGTTAGTTATTACTGTTAGTTATTAACTTTAGCCTTTTAGACTGTGATATTTTTGGAGTTTGTTCAAAGGCTGATGTAGTAATTGGAAAACATGACCTAACAAGTGTTCTTGGGGTAGTCAAGGTTCCTGTGGGGGAGTACCATCTTCAGCAACATTTTTAAGAGATCATCATCCCCTGTCTTCCTGAGATCATTGTACCTCCTTTAAAAATAAAATATGCTTTGGTCAGAAATGCCCAGATCTTTGTCAAGTACTAGAAACTTTTGGTCTTGAAACAAGTGATGCCTGTACCACCGTCGTCTTCAGGAGAGCCTAAAATCATAGATCTAGTCATCTTAAAAAATGAAAAAACCTCAGAAATTAATGAACACCGAAACCATAGTCATGGTCTATGGGGTACTCATCAACCTCATTTAGGTGCCAGGCTTAGAGAGGCTCAGCATTACCCTTCCCCAGTTTTGTATCATGTAGCTGTCACACTTTACTGTTGCCTATTTGCATGTTAACTGTAGTGTTATGACTGATTTTTTCCATGGTATCATTAGTTAAGTTTGTTGCATTGCAGCATCACAGCCAGTTGCTGGTCTCCAGGTGTGGGTTGATGGCCAGCTTAAGATGCAGGACACAAAAGAACACCCACCCTTTCTGGATTTATCTACGACTTGAATTTAGAATTCTACAGTTCCTGCCAGGATTTATTGTTTTGGACAGTACAGGCTGATTGAATTTCTCATGTTGCTTCCTTCAGGATAGATTTTTTTCCATGCAGTGACAGTCTCCTACATGACTGTCCCAGTTTTTTATAGGTATGCTATCGGGGAATGTGTGCCTTCTTGGCAGATGGATAATGCATCAAATTCTTCCCCTGATAGATTCTTCCCCTGGTAGAATCTTGTATGTCTGGCATCATGCCACCCACCAAAAGGAAAAGATAACTTTCTCCTGAGTAGTCACGTAACTCAGATGCGAGTGAAGAGAAGAAGCAATGTCTGTCTGTCTCTCTCTTCAACCAGCTTTATCCCTCCTGGTTTCTGACATAGGTGAAGGGGTATTTCTATCCTTGAGCTGCACACCCCCCCCCCCCCCCCGCGATATCTTCTTCAGGGAAACTTGAATGTAGTCAGACAGTCTTTTTAAGAAGTACATAAAAAATTATAGGAAACTGCTAGGAATTTATTAACCTAAACCTTCTTCAATCCCTTTGTGTTTGGGGCATTCAGAGAAACATTTGACAGTACTATTCTAGAGCTGGATTCTCAGCCACCATCCGCCAATAAAATTGGAGAGATTTTATAAAACCGAGGAAAAGTCTAACTACTTCCACCAAAAATGTTTGATTAGATCTACAGTCATTTCTTTAAATGTCTGCAGGTGTTCTGAAGTGGCTTCTATTAATAGCACCTTTCCAAATGAAAAAGTAGGCTGCTGGATAGGGACAGTAAAAAGTATATACATCCTCATTATGAGACAGAAGCACTGGCAAATGAACATATATTGCAGTACCAGAGTGATATCCTAAAGCAAATGGAAGGTATGAATAAGCATATGGCAGATTCAGCCTTAAAATAAAGAATGTTGCTGAAGCTATCTCACACTGCAGCAGGCTTTAAAAATATATATTGCTATCAGGAGATGGGTACAGTGCTGAAAACCAAGGGCAAACCTAACAAATTCCCATTTTATCAGGTGTGTCCCCCTTCCTCAGAAATGGTGCAGCTGTGGGGAAGCTTATGTTAGTTATTACAGAGGGCTTGGTAGCTCAGTATTATGCAAAAAGAAATTCCTGGGAAGGAAAATGTATTTTGGAATCTGGGGTTGGGGGTTGAATTTGACTAAATGGAATATCAGCAACTTTGCCCTTTTGCTGTGAACAATTAAGTACTGGCCTGAAGGAGACGTACATGGTTGGTAATCCAGCCACTGCTAGAAGATGTTAAGGAGCAGATTTTGAATGACTCCTTAGAAACACATCTGTTACTGGGACCTCCATTCCATGAATTACTTGCATCATACCACCGGTCTCACATAGACCTATGAAACCAGCACTAGCAAAAAACATACATAAATACACTAAAACATACTCGGAGGCTCTAACTACAAAAGCAACAGAGACCTCCAAAGCAGACATCCAAGCAACCTCCACCCCCCCCCCCAACACAAACCATGAAACACATACTTCACAAAACCAGTGTGCCACACAGTCACAGCCCTTAAGGCAAAATGACATACCCAACACACTAGTAATAGGTGACTCTATAGTCAGGCACACTGACGTCCCACTCACTAGGCTGAACAAGGAGAAGGTTACTGTTAGCTGCCTGTCGGGTGCCAGGATCTGCCACATAACACAAGCACTCACGTCACTCCAGAACAAGTACAAATACAACTCTGTCATTATCCATGTTGGTGTGAATGACCTGAGCCATACTTCCCTGGACTACATGAAAAGAAACATGGAGGAGCTATCTGATCACGTAGCCCAGGCCGGTATGACCCTGACTCTGAGTAGCATCCTGCCCTCACCAAGAATGATACCACGGTATAAAGAAAAAAATATCAATTTCAACAATTGGCTAAGCTTCTGGTGTAATTCAAAGGGGATCCAGTGTCTGTCAGCCTGGGGTGACATGCTTGACAAGCCACGCTGCTTCGCTAGAGATGGTTTGCACCTGTCACCCTTAGGCTTTCGAATACTGATGACAAACTTGTAAAAACACTGCAAGAAATTCCAAAAAATGCCAAAGCAGTGCAAGTCAAATCGCCCAAAACACGACCTCTTTCCACACAGATGCAGGAAACAATTTTATTAAGCTTTAACAATGCTTTTCGTTGTTTACAAAAAAATTCTTCAAATAAAAACATTTTAAAACACTGGGGTTTAAATTCCCCTCCTTCCCAACACATGTTTAAAAACGGTAATATGAGTGGCTGTCCATTTCTTGCTTAGAAAGCAAACTCCACCTCCCTTCAAATAAAAGAAACAGTTCTACTGTATTGTGAACATCAAAAAACATTACTTGCATACATAAGCCTACCTAATGAATAAATAAAAACATTTCTAAAAAATGTTTACAAAAAAATATTTTCTTTAAAAGTATTATATTGTGAAGCGTATATTTATATACATTTGTACAAAATATGTTTTAAAGCATGTTTGTATGTATCCAAACAGTATAAAAAATATTAATGAAAATAAAAAGAAAATTTTTTTTCTACCGGCTTAAGCTTCTTAGTTTTAAAATACACATAATGGAACTTAGTTAATTTATCCCTGGGTAATGGCAAGCATCCAGTCTCAATTGCCACATAAGTTCATTTTTTTCTAAAATCAACGAATCTGGCCCCCCTCTCCCCTCATTCCTAACTTGATTTATTGCCCGAATTGTAAACTGCTGTTGTGGGTACTCCATGATGTGTCTTGCAAGTGCATTCTCCGCTTTGTGTCTCCCCATGGCATGCACATGTTCGTATACCCGTTCGCGGAGTTTCCTGTCGGTTTTTCATATATAGAATACTGGGCAGCATGTGCACTTTGCTAGGTATACTACCTGCTTGCTTTGACAGTCAAATTTGTCCCTTGTTTTATATCTCTTGCCCCTAATCTCAAATATTTGACCGGTGTCCGTGTATTTACAATATCTACACATGTTGCATTTAAACATACCCATTGTGTTTACCTGCCTATTTGGTTTCCTTTCCAGTATTTTTTTCAAGTTGTTTCCCCGTTTAAAAACAATCCCAGGTTTTTCCTGGAATTTGTTTCTCAATACACCATCGTTCATTAATATGTCCCAGTTCTTTTGGATTATGGAAACCACACTTTTAGCGTCTAGGCTGTATGTAATAATAAAGCTGTAGTGGCTAACAGTTTGACAACTGGTAGTTCCGTAATGTGTTCACTGTGTTGGTTCAAGAATGGCAAATAAATTCTCCTTTCCCTTTTTAACTGGGCTTCTTCAATTAAGTCCTGAATTAGGGTGACTGGGTAGCCTCTTTTCAAGAATAAATCTCTCATAAAGCCACATTCTTCCTGAAAATCGTGGTCTTTAGTGACCATCCTCGCAGCTCTAACTAGGTGGCCCTTTATTACAGATTTCTTTTGTGTAAAGGGGTGACAGCTAGAATACTGCAAGAAAGAGTATGTGTCCTTGCGAAATATTTTTGCTATAAAACATGCATTGATCATGTCTTTAATTAGATCTACATCCAAGTATGCTATTCTGTCTTGTGCAAAATATGATGTAAATTTGAGGAATTCTGATGTAGAGTTAAAGAAGTCAACCATCTCTTGTGCAACTTGTACGTCCCCCTTAACCAAAATAAATATGTCGTCCAAGAAACGTGTGTACAATTGAATTTTCTCTTGGATGTGTGAATTAGACATAATGTACTCCCTCTCCCAAAATGCCATTACCAAATTGGCCACGCTGGCCACACAAGGGGAGCCCATGGCCACACCTATTTTTTGAAGGTAGTACATGTTGCATGACAGGATTATGTCCAAGAGTTCCTCAACCACCTTAGTCTCATGACATGGTGCTTCTTTTTGTCTCATTATAGAGGCCACCCATTCAATTGCTTCCACGTGGGGAATGGAGGAATAAAGGTCCTTGACATCTATAGTGAGGAAATTAAATTTCTCACTAAATGTGGTCCTATTAATTTCCTCTAAAAACGACCATGAATCTTTACAAATCTGCCTTTCACTTTTGACGCATTTTTTCAAAATATTATCAACAGCTTTTGCACATGCATATGTGATGCTGTTTCTTGTATCAACTAGTGGTCGCATAGGAGGGTCATACAAGTTTTTATGGACTTTTGGTATTCCAAACAGGATAGGTACCCTGGGTGCTGGCATCGTGAGATAATTATACAGGTCAGTGTCTGTCTTGGCTTCTATAAACATGTCATTGATGTAAGACCTAATCCTAGAGTATCCAATATTTAATTCATTCTTAGATACTTCCACATATGTGTCAGTGTTAACTATATCCATCATCCTGTTATTATAATCTTCATAGGTCATAACCTCTAGGCCACCCCCCTTGTCTGGTTCCACAATTCTTATTGGAAAATTTTGTAAAGATTCCAACATGTCTTTTTCTTCTTTGTTAATGTTAAATACACTTGTGTTTCCTAATAAGGACTTTCCCGTAACATAACATATGTCTAGTTCACAAAGTTGGTCAAACAGTGCTATTGTGGAGTTTGCTTTCTAAGCAAGAAATGGACAGCCACTCATGTTACTGTTTTTAAACATGTGATGGGAAGGAGGGGAATTTAAACCTCAGTGTTTTAAAATGTTTTTATCTGAATAAGTTGTTTTTTGTAAACAACGAAAAGCATTGCTAAAGCTTAATAAAATTGTTTCCTGCATCTGTGTGGAAAGAGGTTGTTTTTTGGGTGATTTGACTTGCACTGCTTTGACTTTTGAATACTGGCCAAGGCTCTTGCCACCCCCATAGTGCCTTTTTTTAGGCAAAGCTCAAAAGACAAACCCACCGCCGTAAATAGCACAAGTAACAAAAAACTGAGAGTAATGCTACTCAATGCCAGAAGTCTAAACCTCAAAATGCATGCACTCGAGGCACTCCTCAGTATGGAGAAAATCTATATATGTGCAGTAACAGAAACCTGGTTTAAGGCTCCAGAGAGCACCCCAGCACTACCAGGCTACAACTCATACCATACATTTCGGCCACAAAACCCGGACCGAAATACAAAAGGCGGGGTAGTATCCATATTCATCAAGGATACCCACACCTCCAGGTTAGTGGCACAGCACGATGCTTCAGAGATCATCCATGTGCAACTAACAATGGGCAAAACTACAATTCAAATTGCAGCGTGCTACAGATCACCCTCCATGTCCCAGGACCCCCATTCTGCATTTCTGGGAAACATAAAGGTCCTACCAAACACCCTGATATTGGGTGATTTCAATTACCCAAACATTAACTGGGAGAACTACTCAAGTGCTAACTCCCTTGCCCAACATTTCCTAGAATTTATAGACTCAAATGCCCTGGATCAACTGGTCAACACCCCCACCAGAGGTGACAACATATTGGACCTGGTCATCACCAACATGGGCGACCGGTGTTCCACACTGGATGTCAACCCCTCGCTGGTTAGATCTGACCATAAACTAATCACTCTGGATATCCCCATTCCACCCCCACCCCTGGTAAAAAAAAACGCTGTGAAAAACTTTTCAAAAACAAACTTCACTTTACTTAAGACCAAGGTGGAAAGTTTCAAAGCCCCCATGTCAAAGGATAACACTGTCCAAGCTGCAAAATCCTGTACTAATGCACTGTACTGGCACCTACTAGTATGTATGGGTTGTGCTATCGCAAACAAAACCAAGACTCACTCCTCCAAGAAAAGGAAACCAGTCTGGTGGACCCCTGCCATAAACAAGCTGTACAATAAAAGGAGGAAACTAGTACAGAAAAGAGTAAAATCCCAAGAAGGGAAGATATCCCTGATTAGTATCAGCAAGAAACTACAATCCCTTATAAAATCATCCAAGTCTAGCTTCAAAAGAAAAATTGCCAAGGACTCCAAAGATAACCACAAGGCATTTTTTAGCTATGTCAAGAATCTAAGTGGTAATTCTCAGATCTGTTCGGAGTTAGTGCAGAATGGCACAAAATACACTGAACTGACCGATATCGCCAACATCCTGGTAGACAGGTTCAGTGCAAACTTCACCCCCCCTCAACCCCAAAAGGGCCCATAACCATACCAGCAGAATGTAGTGCCCCTGAAATCACAGACATTCAGGTAAAAATAGCCCTCTCCAAAGTCAAAAACACAGCATCAATGGGACTGGACGGTGTCCCAGGCTGCGTCCTACACGAGCTCAAAGATGAACTAACCCCTCACCTAAACACACTGTTCAAACTCAGCCTCTCCACAGTCTACGTGCCCATAGAGTGGCACACAGCAATGGTTATTCCACTCCACCAAGGTGGAGCCACAACAGACCCTGGGAACTATCGCCCTATAAGACTGACTAGCTTGGTCTGTAAGGCTATGGAGTGCATCATCATGGATCTCAAAAACAGAGGCATTGGGAACCTCCAAACACTGGACCCTACTCATTTCAGCTTTGTTAAGGGCCGATCATGCCTCCTAAACCTGGTGGACTTCTTTCAGACAGTTACCAAGGCTATAGACGAGGGAAAGGTGGTGCACACAGCCTACCTAGACCTTGCAAAGGCCTTCAATGCCATTCCCCATTCAGGTATTATAGAAGAGCTCACCAGCCTGAACATAAACCCCTATGTCACGAGATGGGTTGCCAACTGGCTCACGGACAGAACCCACATGGTAAGAGTTGTGGGAGCCAGGTCTGACTCTAAATCGGTTACAATTGGCATTCCCCAGGGCTCAGTCCTAGGACCCCTCCTGTTCGGCATATACTTCTCGGAGGTACAGGCAAGCACAGGACGACTATGGCTGACCAAGTTCGCAGACGAATGCAAACTAGGGGCTATAATTGACTCTACTGCAGACACGGACATCCTCCAAAATGGTCTCACTGAGACAGATACCTGGTGTCAAAACCATGGCCTCAAGCTAAATGCCAAAAAGTGCATAGTCATCCCCTTGGGAAAAAACAAAGTACCCACAAACTAACACATAGGTGGTAGCTCCCTAAATACGGAAGAAGTGATGAGGGATCTGGGGACCCAAGTAGATAGTAACCTCTCCTTTGATAATCACATTGCCAAAGTAGTTAGGAAAATCCTTCTATGTGGCCCACCTAATCACAAAAGGGTTTGCATCCAGATCAAAAGATGTCATTGTGCCCCTCTACGCATCACTCATCAGATCCATCATAGAGTACAATGCCACATTTGGGATGTACCTTACAAGATACCTACAACAGCTGGAAAGACAACAGAAGTGTTTCACCAAGAGGATCACTGGCCTCAAACAGATGCCCTATGCAGCTCGACTGAAGAAACTCCAGCTATACTCGGTTGCATACTGCCTACTCAGAGGTGACCTCTGCCTGACTTACAAGGCCATGTCCAACCCAGAATTGATGGACATGCTCCACCTAAAGAAAACCATATCCCCTCGAGCCACACGCTCTAGGGATGCAAACCTTACCACAACAATGAATAGGACATGCTGGAGGGATAAATTCCTGTCCCAGAGACTTCCCATGCTATGGAACAAGATTCTAATCTACATTAGGCAGAACTCCTCGCTAACCCTCTTCAAGAGAAACCTTGACGAGTGGATGGGAAACAAAGTTTACCCCGGGGATCACTTCAATGGCTCTGCTGAACAGAGGCACAGGGAACTAATCTAAGGGGGTGACGAAAGCCAACACATTCTGGCTAGGCTTATAAATGCCTTCGGGCAGATAGCCTAGTACCTACCTATGAAGTTTCATGGAATTAGAAAAAAAAGGGGAGGGGGAGTCCATGCAAATGAAGAAATGGCTTTTCTACTTACCAGTCCCCAAATATAGCAGAAAGTTTCCTACCAAGCAGTGGCACTTTTATTGAAAATAGTCATTTTCAAGGCAGGTCAAAAGGGAATTTTTTTTAAGAACGTCTTGTGGTGTGAAGGAAGGGGCTGTGGCTAACAACTAGACAAAGGTAGGAGTAATGATCTCCCTGGCAGACAAGGTAATGCTTCCCAGGGAATCCAGTTTAAAATACACACCCTCCTACTGTCCCCTTCTCCCTTCCTCGTAGTCTAGAAGGAAGACTGGCTTTGTTTGGGAATCAGAGGTTCAAACTGGCCATAGATGTATGGGCCAGGGAGGATGTTGCTTTAAGGTATTGAGATCTAGTTTGGGGTTTTGTCATCTTTTGTAAGAGTGCATCTCCCCTGGACCAAGTCTGCATGATAGCCCTTGATGTTCTTTGTGTTTCACTGTTGCAGTCATCACATTTGGGTTATCTGCCTGCAAGTAGCCCTCAGTCGGCCTGAATACCAGAGTCTTGGGATTTCTGGGTCGGATGCTGTCGCTTCTTCCATGACATCAGGTCATCAGGGATATAACACATGCAGCCAACGTCATTACTTCAGCTTTTCTTACCATGCAGTGTCCGAAGCAGAAGCAGTTCGCAAGTGCCAGTCAGCCGCCTCCTGAAATTTTTGATGTGAAGTTGTTCTATCTCGCCGTTTTGTTCTTACACGTGGGTCGGAGCCGATCCCTCGGCTCCGAATCGGATGCTTTTCAAGCTCAGACTCTCAGAGAAGCTCGAGACCTAGTGTATATCCCATGATGCTCTTCTGTACATCCCCAGATCTAGTTTGCCGCTGCAACGGATCAACAGCTCATCGGAGTTAGCTCGGGCCAGTGACTAAAATTTTTTTCTATTATTAGTATTTCAACTAATTTTGTCAGAATTATATATATATATATATATACTTGTGTGACAATAGGATAGTGTTAAGATTTTACTCTTTTTAATTACTAGGACTTTTAAATAGTTCCTTTTCAGGGCTTAGGCCTTTCCTTTTGGGCGTGACAGGGCTCTGTCAACTGCTGTGTGTGTTTGTGTGTTCTGTTTTTTATATATATTGTATATAGTGTGCTAGTTTAGTAAACAGTTTAGCAAAACAGTTTATTAGATACATATATCCAGTGTGGTTTAGTACTGTTTAGATATATACATATTTACGTATAGAATTTACTATGTGACTTAGTTAGATTTAAAAGATGTCAAAAAAGTGGAAATATGGATTTAAAAGGTGTGAGTGCAGTCAAAAAATGTCTGTTACAGACAACCACCTGCGTGTACTGTTTGGGCTCTGTACACTTTCAAGAGGTGTGCTCTATGTGCCATTCCTTTAACGCCAGGGTTCTCCTAGAAAGGCGAAGGAAACTGGTAGATAGAAGACTCCTGAAGCCTGATTTTCAGGCTTCCTTAGATAAGGCTGATACCTCTTCCAAGACTTCGAAGGGGTCGAAGTCTTCCAAAGGATCCTCAGAGCCCAAGTCTTCGGCTCCGAGTTCCTCAGGTATGGTCCGTGCATCGGCTCCACAGTCCTTGGAGCCGTGTGTCGAGTCCTTACCTCAGGGCCCAGTTGTGGAACCAATATTGGAGGCTCCTCAGTCTCCAATCCTTCATTCGGTTCCATCTTCGGCCCCTTCGACCCATCCCTCGACACATTCATCGAGGCTTTCCGATGTGGATCTGGACCGAGTGGTTAAGAGGCTCTTAGAAAACCCGGCCCTAGCCAAAATGCTATCTGCTTCGAGCCATTCGGCTTCGAAGCCTGAAATCCCTGCCATGGCTTCTCCACCTTCTCCTCCGAAGCCAATCGAGCGTTTGGAGCTGGGGCAGATGGAACCGGTATTGGTAGAACTCTTGGAGCCGAGGTTCGATCCTCCTCCCTTGGCTCCATTGACCTTGATCTCCTCGGTCCCGACCGGGGAATCTCGGAGCCGACAGTCCCTTGCTGGCTCCGGGGTGGAGAGTCTAACCGATACTTCGGTGCCGACTCTTCCACTTGGGGCTTCAGCGCAAGTGGCCTCGGCTCCGTCCTCTGGTTTGGAGCGGAGAATCTCGGCCCGGGAGGAGCGGCCGGTCTCTTCGGAGCCGACTGACTTCTCGGACCGGGATTCTGGTGCCTTCGATGCTATGAGGAAGGTCATGGCTGCCAAGACCACTACCTCCTCGGATCTGTCCTCCCCTCCCCCCCTAAAGGGCCTCGTTCTACCTCTTTCCCGCAGATCCCCACAAAGCGTCGAGATCCAGGGCCTCAGGTATCCCCATTGGGTGGCCCCTCCTCTCTAGGGACTTCATCGGACGCCCCCACCGACGAAATACCTAGGAAGAGATTGTGCAAGAGGAGGCACTTGGAATTCCACACAGGAATCCCTGACATCAGATACCGACTTGGTGGAATCAGAAGGGTCCTCACGATCCCCCTCAGAGGATGTCCCCTTCGCAGACATATTGGAAATCTTAAGGCAGAGGGGTGATTGGCAGTCCCTTGCCCCTTCTGAGGACGAGTCGGTTCTCCTGAAGGCCTTTGGATCTCAACCATCCACCGCCTGTGTTATCCCGCCCTTCGATGAACTGATGGAGCTGGTTGCTCGTAGGGCGTGGGAGTCCCCTGACTCAGTGGAATCGGTCCCTCGGAGGCCCAACAAATTTATTACTTCCCCCACTGACAAGGCCTTTCTTCCAAAGGGAGTCCAAGTTGATGCCATGGTGGTGGTGGCGGCCACCAAGAAAGAGATGTCGGAAACTTCTTCTGCTGTTCATCCTCCTATTAGGGATTCTAGGACGATGGACAGATATGGGAAACGCATATTTAGTTCTGCGGCATTTTCCATGAGGTCGCTCAACTACCTGACACATTTTACCCGCCTTCAACGAGATCTCCTAAAGGAGCTGGGAGATACTGTCCAGGGTAACACAGCTGATGCAGTCTCTGAAAAGGTGACTGCACAACTCAACACCCTTAATTCAATAGTAAACTCATCCATGCGACTCATTTCGTATGCTGCCGATGGATCGAGTAGGACGGCAGGCTCAGCGATAGCTCTTCGGAGACAGTCCCGGATGCGCCTTTGCTCCCTTGCGGAAGCCTTTAAGTCTTCCTTTGTCTACACCCCATTCGACGGGTCCACCTTGTTCGGACCCAAAGTTAAGGAGACATAAGTGTGAACAAGAAGGGAAGACTCTGTCTGCTGTAGGAGTCCGTTTTTCCACTCCAACTAGACCGTACCCCAAAGGGCAGTGAAGTGGGAAAATGTGGTTCCGAAAACCTCAAGAAGCCTTCCAAAACACACCTACTGATACCCCCTCTAGAGGCAGAGGAGGGGGCAAAATTGGAAGACGCCATCCAAACGGCAGAGGTGGTCCGCAAAACGAGGGCGACAGGGATCACTTCTCTGGTAAGCCCTATCAGCTTTCCTGAAAGGAAGCCCGGCTGTCCTACTATGGAGGCAGTCGGGGGTCGCTTGGATTTATACCCAAATGCCTGGCTAAACATTACAGCGGATTCTTGGGTAAAAAGCGTCATTGCCAGAGGTTATTGCATTCCCTTTACACCCCCCCCACCCATATGTACAAAGATTCCAGACGTTCCAACCAGTCTGAGAAAACTAGCAGCTGTAGAAATCCAAAACCTGCTAGACAAGAGTCATCCAGCCAGTCCCGGCGGACCAAATAGGATCCGGAACTTACTCAAGGTTCTTTTTAGTTCCAAAGAAAACAAGGGACTGGAGGCCCATATTAGACCTCAGCAAACTCAACACCTTCATCAAGAAGGAAAAGTTCCGGATGGTCACGCTGCAGTCGATTCTCCCGTTCTTATCAACGGGCGATTGGATGTGCTCTATAGATCTCAAGGATGCTTACTACCACATCAAAATGGACAGATCATCCAGAGATCACTTGTGTTTCTGGCTGGGAGCCAGTCATTACCAATTCAGAGCCCTGCCCTTTGGCCTCACCACAGTCCCCAGGGTGTTCAAATGTATGGCAGTGGTCACGGCTCACCTGAGACGGTTGGGATTCCGAGTGTTTCCATATCTGGACGACTGGCTCCTCACTGTCACCTCCAGGCATCAACTAATCCAAACAAGAGACTACACCATAGACCTTAGTTCCCAGTTGGGCATAACCCTAAACTTCGAAAAATCTGCGTTATCGCCCTCACAGCATATTACATTTATAGGGGCAGAACTGGACACAGTCAATGCAAGAATCAGGTTGCCCCAATCAAGAATCGTAACTCTAAGAAATCAATTATCCAGTCTCTTAGCCCGCGACAAAGCTCCAGCGTCCCAGATACTACAGCTCTTAGGAACTATGGCAGCCACATTGATAGCAGTTCCATTAGGCCGCATGCACATGCAAATACTCCAGTGGTTACTCTTCTCGCAATGGTCTTACCAACAACTGCCCATGTCTCATGAGAGCCGGTTAACCAATCTTTGCAAGAAGGATCTCAGTTGGTGGTTGAACAGCGACCAAGTGATAATCAGACGTCCCTTCATTCTTCCCCAACCCACAGCCACAGTGACCACGGCTGCTTCCCTGAAAGGATGGGGGGGGGCTATTTCAGGGAAAGATGGTCCAAGGCACTTGGTCAGTCATGGAAACACATTTGCATATAAATGTCCTAGAGCTGAGAGCGGTGTTCCTAGCGTTGCAACACTTTCATGACTCTCTTCCTCCAGGCACAATTGCTATCCAGACGGACAACATGTCGGTTGTCTGGTACACCAACAAACAAGGGGGAACCCGATCGTACCCTTTATGCCGGGAGGCCCTACAGATTTGGCAATGGGCTGTATCCACCAGATGCTTTCTGATAGCAACGCACATCCCGGGGTTAGCGGACAAACTAAGCAGAGCCATGCTGTTGCCCCACGAGTGGTCTCTCAAACAACAGGTGGCGGAAAACATTTTCCGCAGATGGGGCCAGCCTTGCTGCGACCTGTTTGCATCTCAGATGAATGCCAAATGCAGCAGCTACTTTGCCCTTTATCCCCCACCGGGAAATGAGCCCAGGGATGCGCTCGTACACGATTGGCCCCCGGGCCTCCTGTATGCCTTTCCACCAATACCTCTAATTCCCAAATTCATGCAGAAAGTCAAAAGTCTGGGAAGGACTGTGATCTTGATAGCCCCGTCTTGGCCTCGACAGATTTGGTTTCCCTTCCTGCGGAAGTATCAACTGGAAGAACCATGGATCCTGAACCCAGTGCCGGATCTTCTGACTCATTCGTCGGGAGTTCTCCATCCCTCCCTCACTTCCTTAAAACTGACAGCTTGGCTGCTCCGATTCCCACATTAGCCAAGTCAGAAGATTTGTCTGCTGTGGTCCAACACATTATAGTTTCCTCTCATAAACTATCCACCAGGAAACCATATACTAGCAAATGGAAACGATTTGTTCACTGGACTTCTCAACACGACATTGACCCTTATGTAGCACCTGTCCATACCATATTAGAGTTCTTGTCTAACTTGTTCTATGATGGCGTGGCAGCTGCCACCATTAGAGTTCAATTGGCTGCTATCTCAAACTTCCATGTAGGCTTTAACAGCTCCAACATCATGTTGCATAGACTATGTAAAGCATTCTTAAAAGGAACCCACCATCTCAGGCCACCTATTAGGCATCCTGTCTACCCCTGGAATTTGAATCTAGTTTTATCCCAACTGATGCTCATGCCCTTTGAACCTGCTTCATCTTGCCATTTAAAGTTTTTGTCTTGGAAAACTTTATTCCTGGTAGCCATTACATCTGCACGTAGGGTCTCCGAACTTCAAGCCTTGTCCTCCAAACCCCCATACTTGATTTTTCACCCTGATAGGGTATCCCTCAGGACTAATCCTACCTTTCTTCCCAAGATCTCTTCAGAAAATAACTTAAATCAGTCCATTGAGCTCCCTACCTTCTTCAATCACCATACCAACAAACTGGAATATATGTTACATGAGCTTGATGTACATAGACAACTGAGGTTCTATCTAGATAGAACGAAGGATTTCAGACAAGCGGAGCAACTCTTCGTTTCTTATGCAGAGAATAGGAAAGGTTTTGCAGTGTCAAAAACCACACTGTCCAAGTGGCTCTCTGACTGCATCAGATTCATTTATGCTTCCACTGATCAACCATTAGAAACTAACATCAAAGCCCTTTCCACACGAGCTGTTTCTACGTCATTGGCTCATGCAGCTCGCTTGCCTTTAGATACCATCTGTGCAGCTGCCACGTGGTCAAAACCTCACACGTTTATTACTCATTACAAAGTGGATAGGACCTCCAGGGACAGGGCTACGTTTGGTTCCACTGTGCTCTGGAATGTTCTCCCGTGAGCCACCCAGGATTAGGGTGCTTGGGACGCTACCAAAGTGTAAGAACAAAACGGCGAGATAGAACAACTTCACATAAAGAAGTTACGTCCTTGCCATAACGTTCCATGTGAGTTGTTCATCTCGCCTTTTTGTTCTTACATTCCCGCCCACCTTCCCCCTCCAGTCGAGTGAGATGGTTGCCTTGGAGGATTGGTTCAGTTGTCAGTCTGTTTCAGACATTCCTACTCTCTTTGTTTCCTAGTACTCTTATAGTTATCTGAGCAGGTAGACTTCATAGTCTTATTCTTTTGGTAGGCTGTCTTGGTTGCAGCATACTAGATCTGGGGATGTACAGTAGAGCATCATGGGATATACACTAGTTCTCGAGCTTTTCTGAGAGTCTGAGCTTGAAAAGCGGTCGATTCGGAGCCGAGGGATTGGCTCCGACCCATGTGTAAGAACAAAAAGGCGAGATGAACAACTCACATGGAACGTTATGGTAAGGACATAACTTCTTTTTTTTCGAGTTTCAGACCTGAAGTCTTCGAAAAGATAAGTATCCCGTTGGGGATCCTTTTTTCTTGCTCTAACCGATGTCAGAAAAAGTTAATAATTGTCTTGCCTGTGGGAAGCAAATACTTCACAGAGATTTTCATTCTTACTGCGTCACCTGTTTTGGCTCAGACCACGACGTTCCTTGCTGTTGGTTTTGTGCCATGTTCAGCGCCCGACCTATTCTTTGTCGGGCTATTTTTGTTGCTAAATTCTTTTTCTCTCGTTCTCTGTATTCTGAAATGCCTTTGATAAGCCATCCGACTACCGATCTTCCGAAAAAAAATGTAAGGATAGAGACAGACTGCATAGGTCCAAAACTGCTGACGATGCTTCCGTTAAGCTAGTTGCCAGCCTGCCGGTACTCAGTGAAGCACTTTCACAGCCCCTGATACTCGCTTCTACAGATTCGCAGGCCTCTACTGAGATCCATTCGGAGTCCGGTATGCTGCAAAATGCTTCTTCGACTATGGAACCTGCAGATGTCTCTACCTTGGATGGGTCCAGAGCCGCTGTGCAGGCACCTGCTTCTGAGGGTGTATTCAGGCCTTCGGATTTTCATATAAAACCGGTGACTTCGTTTCAAACCAAAAATGCTGAATTTCTCAGGCCCAGAATTCGCACTACGCCTAGGAAACCAGTGACCAAAGCGCATTCTCAGGCCCACGTGCCTCAGAAACAAATGCTTAGAATGGCTGAAGATCTTATTACTTTAATTAGGGGAAGCCAGCGCCTTCCCCTTCAAAAAGACCAAGAACTGATTTTCCTTCTGATTCTTCAGATCATGAGTCTGTTGACTCTGATCCTTCTGATTACCAGGACATAACTTTATCTACCTATGGGGATTCTGATGCAGAGGATTCCATTCCCTCTGCTTCCCCACCAGAAGATTTTCCTTTGGTGAAACCCTGCGTACCCTTAGAGAGCATTTCTGCTGGGAGTGTTAGGTCTACCCACAGTCCAAAAAGAGACTCAGGGAATTTTTAAACTTCCCTTAGCACAGGCCTGTAGCCATCCCTCCTGTTCTGGAAATTGTAGATGATGTCTTCTTGGAATCCAGCCTTACCCCTGATACTTTGCCTCCAGCTCCCAGGATACCTGACCGGTACTACAGAGTACCCGACTCCCACAAATTCCTCTTTAAGAATCCTACTGTGGATCCAGAGACCATTTTCCAGGGACCTAAAGGCATTAAGGCTACAACAGCCAAAATCCCTACCCCTTCAGACAGGGACTCTAGGGCTTTAGACAGATATGTGGTAGGAAGGTATACACCTCTGCTACTCTTGCCATCAGGGCTTTAAATTGCCAGTTTCATATGTTAAAGTATCAGCAACGTATTATGGAGCTAATTAAACAGAAAATTATGTTGATTCCTGATTGTGCAGAACATAAAGATTTACAAGAGTTAATGCATTCTGCTAACCAAGTTGGAAAACATACTTTGCAGTGTGGTTTTGATAACTTGGAAGCATCTTGCAGGGCTGCTGTCACTAGGTCTGTTCTTAGAAGGCATGCTAGGCTTAAGGAACAAATCTTGCCAGACCATGTCAAAGCAAAATTACTAGATGCTCCATTAAACCAAGAACGCCTGTTTGGAAATAAAGCAGAAGAGGTCCTCAAAAAGATGGAGGAAAAAGCTAAATCTATGCAAACTGTTAAATATTTCCTACAGGTACAGCCACCTAGATTCAGTAGGCATTGGCCTTGTAAAAACTGGTCCTTTCCAGTCCCTCCCAAATCTTCTCAGTCCAAACCCAAGGGCAGCAGACCACCAAGATTACAGTCTCAGGGTATGCACAGACCTAAGCAATGGAGTGCTCCCACCTGTAAAACAGGGAGTAGTAAGCCACCATCCTATGATAAAATCTCACAATGACTTATCCTTAACCCTTCCAAGCCTTGCCCAAGTACTTGCACCCTTAGGAGGAAAACTTGCCCTGCATGCAAAAAAACTGGGAATACATCACCCAGGACAGATGAGTCTTAAACATTGTATCTCAGGGATACAAATTCTACTTCCACTCACTGCCAACCCAAAGCGGATGGCCAGACCTCCCCCCAAACCAGTGGGCAGAGGCCCAAAAGCAAGTAGTTTTTATTCTCAGTATCAAGGCTATTCAACCTGTCCCAGCAGAGCAAAGGGGACAAGGTTTTTACTCCAGACTGTTTCTGGTGCCCAGAAAAGAAAACTTTTGGCACCCTATCCTGGATCTGTTTTTTCTCAACACCTTCCTGGTGGTTCCAAGGTTCAGAATGCTTACTCTCCAACAGCTGCTTCCTATGCTAGCCAAAGACTCCTGGCTAGCCACCCTAGACTTTTAAAAGAAGCTTATCTGCACATCCCCATAAGGGAATCTTGCAGGAAATATATACATTTCAGAGCAGGCTGTATGCACTATCAGTTCTCTGCACTTCCCGATGGCTTATCTACTGCGCCCAGGGTATTCACAAAATGCCTAGCTCTAGCCATTGCATATTGCAGGCAGAGAAAAATTCAGATTTACTCATACTTGGACGATTGCCTAATTCAGGCGGACAGTCAGGAATTGCTACTACAGCACCTGACATTTGTAAAGAGACTTCTAACTTCACTGGGGTACACCATCAACGAAAAGAAATCACATCTGGTACCCAGCCAACAGATTGTATTCCTGGGAGCAAGCTTGAACACAACTTCCCAGATGGCATTCCTCACTCCAGAAAAACAACTTTATTTGACAAACTACTTCAATCTACTGGCCACCAAAACATAGCTATCTGCAAGAAAAATACTGCAAGCCCTAGGGTTCATGGCCTCTTGCATTCTACTAATTCCATATTCAAGACTGCATATGAGGAAACTTCAATGGTACTTAAAAGGTCTCTGGTGTCAACATTCTCAGTACCTGAAAACAAAGTTTCCTATCATTCCTTGCCTAAGGACAGAGTTCCTTTGGTGGGCAGAGGCCTGCTACCACAACACGGGACTCACTTTCACTCAACCCCCTGCCACCCAAACCCTAACAACAGACGCATCAGACTATGCATGGGGGACTCGCATGGCAGGACAGTGCATTCAAGGCAAATGGAGCCCAAAGCAAATGCACCTGCATATCAATCAAAAAGAAATGTTAGCCGTACAGAGTGCTCTGACAACCTTCAAATGCTTTATTCTTCCAGGGCAACTATTGATAAAGACAGACAGCACCACAGTTATGTGGTGCATAAACAAGCAGGGGGAACCCATTCCTACCCATTCTGCAGATTAGCCATGGCTCTGTGGAACACAGTCTTGAGCAATCAAGTGCACCTGCAAGCTCAGTTCCTGCCAGGCAAACTAAATTCACTGGCAGATGACTTAAGCAGAAATCCAATCGACCGACAGGAGTGGAAACTGGAACCCAAAATATTCAAGCTTCTAATCCACAGGTGGGGGGCACCAGAGTTGGACCTCTTTGCTTCCCCTCAAAACTATCAATTGAGCAATTATTGCACCAGAATTACCCACAGCCAAGCATGGAAAGTGGATATCCTGTCCTTCGCATGGGAAAACCTCTTAATCTATGCCTTTCCCCTTCTGCCCCTCCTCTCGGAGGTTCTACTAAAGATCAAACAGGACAAGCCAAGGACAATCCTGATTGCACCAGACTGGCCATGCCAGCACTGGTACCCATTTTTGCACAGTCTGACAGTAGTGCCACTATGGCACCTGCCTCAGACCCCTTCCCTGCTGTCCCAGCCGGAGGGCCAGATTTTGCATCCTTAGTTACAGACCTTGAACCTTGCAGCCTGGCTCATCCACTGAACTCATCACCAGCAACACTCCGTAAACAGGTGCTGAATCTCATCCTTGAGACAAGGAGGCCTAGCACTAGAAAATCTTATTCTGAAAAGTGGAAAAGATACTGTTCTTGGAGCCAGTCTCAGGGAATGGACACAACTGTGCCCAGCTTACCTCATATACTAGATTACTTAACAGAAATGCATCTATTAAAATTCATGCCTCTGCCATCTCAGCTCATTATAATAATGAGCCACCCCTCTTCTCTCATCCTCTGGTCAAACCGTTCCTGAGAGGAGCCAAAAATTTTAGACCCCCCCCCCCCCCAGGAGAGCTCACACTCCAGCCTGAGACCTTAACTTTGTATTGGAAAAGCTCACGCTTCCACCCTTCCACCCTTTGAACCTGCTGCTACAGTAGAGTTAAAATTCCTTTCCTGGAAAACAGCTTTACTTCTAGCCATCACATCAGCAAGTAGAGTGTTTGAATTGCAGGCCCTTATGGCCATGGAACCCTTCATTATCTTCCATGCAGACAGGGTTTCCCTCAGGACTAACCCATCATTTATGCCCAAGGTGGTATCTAGTGTGGCTTTAAACAAATCCATTCATTTGCCAACTTTTTCCCTAATCCTCAAAATAAAGGGGAAAGGTTCCTGCACTCCCTGGACGTGCACAGGCAGCTTAGGTTCTGTCTGGACAGGACTAAACCTTTCAGAAAATCTGACCAGCTGCTAATCAGCTTTGCTACAGGGGCAGAGGGCAAGGCCATTTCAAAGCAAACCATTTCTAAATGGATAGCACACTGCATCCATTTCTGCTACAAACACCATGGGAAACCTACCCCACAGGGGATCAAAACACATTCCACTAGGGCTACATCAACCTCTACATCTTTTCTCAGGGGAGTCCCTACCAGGGACATCCTGGAAGCTGCAACTTGGAGTTCTGTACACACTTTCACCAAGGATTACCACTTACCTATCTTATCTAAATCCAGAGCTGAATTTGCCACAGCAGTCTTACAGGGCCTGCTTGCCAGCTCTAATGCTTCTTGACTGCCTCCACTTATTCTCAGCTTTAGGAATCAACCCAAATGTGATGAGTGCAACAGTGAAACACAAAGAACAGATGTGTACACTTACCATAAATGTAGATGTTCGAGTGTATTCACTGTTGCAGTACTGGTTACCCTCCCTCCAGCCCCCTGACGTCTCTATACTTCTACCTATCCTTTTTGTTTGGCCATGTCTTATATCATTGGTATTTGCTTTTTGCTGGGGGGTTCTACACCATGTAATTGCTTCCTATTTTGGGGGCTCCTGACATCTGGGGCAAGAAAAACTGATATGGCATCAGCTGCATGTTTTATACCCCTGACAACCTGACGTCATAGAAGAAGCGACAGTATCCGATGCAGAAATCCCAAGACTTTGGTATTCAGGCCGACTGAATTTCCTGTTCCCCATCCAGTTGTCCAAGTTACAGTTAAATTGGGTTAGGGAGGAACTCTGCTTCACATAAATGGGGAGCCTCCTCCAGAGAAGGGGTAGTCTGTGGGATACATACCCGTCTCTCCAGCAAGTCCTGTTTATATCACAGGGAAGGTTTAAGTCTTTAAACGGGTAATTCTGGTGCTGTTTGTTTTGCAGATATGCATGAGAACCATTAGAGTGGGGTCTGACAATGCCTTATATGCCAGGCATAGATCTCCTCTCAACAGCCTATAAGAGACAGAATATAGGGATAGGCCATGAGGCGGTCTGCATAGGGCATGTTATTTACATCCTGTATTCTTTTAGTGAGGGACCTCTGTGGATGCTCAAATTGTTGGATATGCCTGGTTAGGTACATACCAATGGGGCATTGTACCCATTGATAGGTGTAATAAATGCTGAATACAGTGGAATAATGACTTATTTGGGCCTAGGTGTCATACCTTTGTTGGACAACATAAAATTATTTCCTCACTACTGTAGACATGTGGTGGTCAAAGGCTAAGTTACTGTCTGTGTGTGTCCCCAAGTCCCTGATTATTGGGTCAACTCTTAGGTGCGTGTTGTCAATATGATAGTTTCCAGGGGTGGATGACTTCCCAAAGGATACTGTTGTGCATTACTTGGCATTTAGTTTAAGTCCATGGCTCTGGCACTAATTTTCTGGGGAACATTTGTGTGAGTGGGTGATTCAGTGACAACTCCTGATATGCAGACATCTGCAAAGTTAGTCATCCAGAGGCCATTGACATTGGTCTTGACTTCAGAGAAGTAAATGCTAAAAAAGAGCAGTCCCAGAACCGATACCTGATGGACTCTGCTTGTGACTGGCCTCTTTGTAGAGGTGGATTTCCCAATTCCAACTTCCAGGGTCCTGTCTGTGAGCCAGATGGCAGTCCACTGGGTGACACAAGGGTTTGTACCTAACCTCTTAAGCTTTTAAACAATTCCCAAGTGGGGGATTGTGTCTCATGCCTTGGCCAGGTCAATGTAGGGAGTGTGGACCAATTTGCCTACAGCATTGCTTTAATGACCTTCTCAAAGAAGTCCATTAGGTTGAGTAGGCATGACCCACCCTTGATGAAACCATATTGGGCTGGGTCCAGTGTCTGAAGGTGTCCTATGTCATTATTGATCATTTCCATGCTAATTCTTTCCATAGCTTTGCATATGAGATAGTGAGATATATGGGTCTGTAGTTTCCAGAGTCTGTAGTTGACCCACCTTTGTGCAGAGGGATGACTGTTGCTCTTCTCCATTCATGAGGCATGAAGCCTGTTTGGAGGCTACAGTTAAAAAGCAGTTACAGAGGGCCTGGTAGATCATGTTTCATGATATTTTGAAGGCATCCTGGGATATTGTCTTGGCCCATTGGTGCAGTGTTCTTGGGCCGTAGAGAGAGCATTAAGGACTTGCTCCCTAGTGATAGTGGAGGAAGCTGTATTTGGTGGTATTTCCTGAGAGAAGGGTTGATGAGGAGAGAGAGGTAAAGTTGGAGCTGAATTTACCAGCCATGTAGGTTTGCTATATCTTGTGGCTCAGTATAAGTGGCTTCATTTACAGTGAACTCTGCACACAATTTTGTATTGCCTTGCAGACATAGCTAACCAACACAAGAACGCTGTATTCCTATGTGTCTTGAGACGCCAACCTGTTCTTCACAAACACGCCGAGCAAGGTGAATAAAAAATGTAAAAAACTTTTATTCCACAAAACATGAATACAGGTTAAGCGCTTTCACTCGCCAAAATGCGAGCTTCATCAGAACTGTTTGAAAAAGTAATTGATATAACTTATATAACCTTTTTGGCGCCAAAATACTACTGACATGAAATTTAAAGCTACATACATATATTAATAATAATATTGTGTAAAATAAATGCATAAAATCACCATATTGCATTTGATGGATCAAGTGTGCATCAGCTACTAGAGATATGCAGTTAAAATTTTTTTTAGCATAAAATTTACTATATTGATATAATATTTACAATATTTACATTGCATTTAAATCTATCTACGTAAATAATAATGCTGGCTTAATGGTGAAAAAATCATTTAAGCCAGGTGTAATGGAGGCATCAGTGTATAGTTGCCACCAAATTTCCTTGTAGGATAATAATCCTTTCAAATCCCCCCTCTAGGCTCAACTACCAAACTATCTAAGATAGCAAATTTAAATGTATGGGTGTCACCATATTGTTTGATGTGTTTGTATAAAGCATTCTTCTCATCTATTGTTTTAATACTATATTGATGTGCATATATACGTTTGTTTAATTTTCTTTCCGTCTTGCCTATATAGAATCCTGAACATGCAGTGCACTTTGCCAAATAAACCACAAATCTAGTATTACAATTACCATATGCAAATTTTATAAAATACTTATGTAAATTTTCCAAGGTGATACTGCTGTCTTCAAGAATAGCGTAACATTGTTTACAGTTTCCACACTTAGTTGTTTTTCTATTATTCAACTGTCTAATAATTACACTACTTTCTAAATACCTTTTTATATTCCATCCCATTTTATAAACAAAGACTGGTTGGGATCCTAAAATTTTAACTATATCATAATCAATCATTATAATTTTCCAATTATTATTTATGATCCCCTTAATTTTGCCACTTAATGGGCCATATTCCAAGACACACGCTCTTCTATACTCAGTAATGGCAGATGTGTTGTCTTGTGTCTGCTCACCTCTATTCTTATGAGGATTATTTTTGTCATGCTTGAGTCCTAACAAGGGCATATATTTTTTCCCCCATTCTTTTATAACCATGTCACTTATACATTTCATCATGTTAATATCATATCCTCTATCTCTAAAAAGGGATGTAATGAAATGAACTTCTTCCAGCATCTCCAAGTAAGTGGAAGTCATGCGTATTGCCCTAATGATCTGGCCCTTGAATATGTTGACAGATAAATTCCTTGGATGATTACTGGTATATTCAATATAGTTGTTAGAAAATGTGTGTTTCCTAAACAATCTAGATTTAAAGCAGTTATCACCTTTAGAAACATATGTATCTAAATATGGAAGTCCTTTCATGTTAGTTGAATATGTAAATTTCAAATATGTACTACTAGAATTTAAAAACTTAATAAATTTGTCTAATATTACATTATTGCCATCCCACAATATGTAAATATCGTCCAAATATCGGGAATAATACCTAACATGTTTGAAAAACTCACTAGTAAACAATGTACTCTCCTCTCACTAGTAAACAATGTACTCTCCTCCCACTCAAGCATAACTAAATTTGCGTAGATCGGAGCACACGCTGCTCCCATGGCTACGCCATTGGTTTGCCTGAAAAATTCCCCCTCATATTCAATGTAATTGTTCTCTAATACCATGGACATTAATTCAGTAATAAAGCATACTTTGTCCCAATCATAGCCACTGTATTTTCTAACACTGTAGGCAAAGGCCTCTAATCCAGCTTCTTTGGGAATGCATAAGAAAAGATCTATAACATCCACTGTGACAAACATAAGATCTGATTGCCACAAACTAACCGGATAGTGTCTCAAAAACTCCCACGAATCCTTAACTAAATGTGAAATTTTTCCATATATATGTTTTAGAAATCTATCTATAGCTGTACCAAGTGGAAAGATTTTAGATCTACTTCCGGATAATATTGGTGTGAAAGGTGGATTTATCTATACATTTATGAACTTTGGGTATTCCTACTATGGAGGCCAATATGGGATGTTCAACCCTTAAATAATTATAAATGTCCTTGGTAATTCTTTGATCAATAAGAAATTCTTCTATATGCAAATCAATGTGACGGTATGCAATATTTATTTCATTGAGTGAGACAATTTCATAATTGCCTGAATTGTATAAAAGTTGATGTATTCTAGACATATATTCTGTGTTGTCATAAATGACAACCCCACCCCCTTTATCGGGTTGCATAATTCTAATGCTCTTGTCTTTTCTAAGATCTTGAAGCAATTGATATTCCTCTACAGGCAAATTGTGATATGTTATGGTCCCTTTAACATGATTCTGTAACTGATAAATTTGTCTAGAAACAGATTTGTCAAAAACAGAAATTTTTAACTGCATATCTCTAGTAGCTGATGCACACTTGATCCATCAAATGCAATATGGTGATTTTATGCATTTATTTTACACAATATTATTATTAATATATGTATGTAGCTTTAAATTTCATGTCAGTAGTATTTTGGCGCCAAAAAGGTTATATAAGTTATATCAATTACTTTTTCCAACAGTTCTGATAAAGCCCGCGTTTTGGCGAGTGAAAGCGCTTAACCTGTATTCATGTTTTGTGGAATAAAAGTTTTTTACATTTTTTATTCACCTTGCTCGGCGTGTTTGTGAAGAACAGGTTGGCGTCTCAAGACACATAGGAATACATCGTTCTTGTGTTGGTTGGTTTGGTAATCTTTGAACGCTGAGTTTTTTGCCTTGGTTCAGTTGTTTACTTTCCTATGGAGTCTGATCGAGACGCTACTCCACCACTATCACCAGTGGTCACTCGCAGAGAATGGAACCAGATACAAACACAGCTTGTTGAGCTCAGAGGTGAAATACAGAGATTGTCTGCTTTATTTATTACAGCTTGCAGTTCTAAAGATGCAAAACATACTCCTGTTGTCAGTGGTGATTCACTTTTACAGGGCTGTACTATCCATAGTGTTGCAGCCGACGGCTTATATAAGAAAGGTACTGTCACCAGCTGTTCAAACTTTTTGACCACTTCCGTGAACAGCATGGATTCTCAGCGCTTACCACAGTTATCGGACATTCCTAATGGACAAGTTAATAGATGCAATAGTAGGAGTCCTATAGACTTGCCAGCACCACCATTACCGGGCACTTTAAGAAGCAGTAGCCGACTTGGCATTTCAGATTTCACTTTCGATTTCTCTTTTGGAGACACAGAAGAGGAAGCCAAAAGAGTCGGAACTAAGCCCAAATGGCTGATACTTAAAATAACTTATGCGCAGATGGAACAGAATATTCCTATGGGTTTTAACATGGGTAGTAAAACAGTAACACTCAATTCCAAAGACAATGTACCTTCCAATCGATTAAAATTATTTTTGGATAATAATTGTAACTTTCAGAGCAAATTACAGAATGATGTTACGGAACCAAAGTGAAATGATTCCTGTATTCCTCAAGGTACTTTAAGGGACATTATTTTTGTATTAGGAAAAAAGCTTAATTTAATTAATAACTTGAAGTTAGACAACACGTATTTAATGAAATGTATTGAACTTAAAATTGTCCCTAAGGGGCTTAGATTTTTTAAGATACCGATGGGTATAGAATTAACAGCTGACATTAAATCTGAATTTAATCAGTTATTTGATTCATTTGGTGTGCAATATATACAAACACTTATAAAACACAATGATGGATTATTAGTTAAGGTTATGATGGAAGTGGAAAAGCTTAACGATGTTATATTAAATGATTTATTATTCCCTCAATGGGAGCGATTATATAGAAAGCAGTTTCAAATAGCTGAGGCTAACACCAAGAAAGCTTTCGAAAGGAAACATCACAAGCTTCAGAGAGATATTGAGCAATATCAGAAATGTATGGCATATATTTGGGGAAAAAACACAGAGCGACAATTGTTTAAGCATAACTACTATGACAAACATACATGTGATCAGTTTGACACATACAATCACATGCATCAACCCCATGATTTTTACAGAAATAAACAAGACAATTATGTTATGGAGGAAGAAGATACCCATTTTTTATATCGGGGAAACAATGTGAGATATCCAAGAGAGAGGAAGTGGGGAAGACATTACAAAGAGAATTACCCATAACAATTTTCAATACACAGACAAAATCAAAAGAATTTTATTCTGCAAAATCCATTGAGTTAGGGACTCAACCTACCAAGGTAGCTGCCATTAATGTCAATAATTATGTAGATATGGGTGATGACAGGGACGATTATCACAAGAGTTACAAACAGAAGGTATTATTAAAGATGGTGTTGTCAATACATTTAAACATTTCAAAATATACAATTATACAGATTTAACATTGGACAGGACTTTTTTTTCCTTGTTTTCTAAAGGTATGAAATACATACCTACTACCAGATTTAGATTGGTAGATAGCCTAATTGAATTCAAGAAGTACATTAGGAAATTAAATTTAGCTATAACTTTATATAATAACAACACTCAGTGTATTAAAGATGGTGACCAATGCACTTTAAAGAAGAAAAATACTTACATGCCACACATGCATTCACTTATTTCTGTTTTTGACAAATCTGTTTCTAGACAAATTTATCAGTTACAGAATCATGTTAAAGGGACCGTAACATATCACAATTTGCCTGTAGAGGAATATCAATTGCTTCAAGAGCTTAGAAAAGACAAGAGCATTAGAATTATGCAACCCGATAAATGGGGTGGGGTTGTCATTTATGACAACACAGAATATATGTCTAGAATACATCAACTTTTATACAATTCAGGCAATTATGAAATTGTCTCACTCAATGAAATAAATATTGCATACCGTCACATTGATTTGCATATAGAAGAATTTCTTATTGATCAAAGAATTACCAAGGACATTTATAATTATTTAAGGGTTGAACATCCCATATTGGCCTCCATAGTAGGAATACCCAAAGTTCATAAATGTATAGATAATCCACCTTTCAGACCAATAATATCCGGAAGTAGATCTAAAATCTTTCCACTTGGTACAGCTATAGATAGATTTCTAAAACATATATATGGAAAAATTTCATATTTAGTTAAGGATTCGTGGGAGTTTTTGAGAAACTATCCGGTTAGTTTGTGGCAATCAGATCTTATGTTTGTCACAGTGGATGTTATAGATCTTTTCTCATGCATTCCCAAAGAAGCTGGATTAGAGGCCTTTGCCTACAGTGTTAGAAAATACAGTGGCTATGATTGGGACAAAGTATGCTTTATTACTGAATTAATGTCCATGGTATTAGAGAACAATTACATTGAATATGAGGGGGAATTTTTAAGGCAAACCAATGGCGTAGCCATGGGAGCAGCGTGTGCTCCGATCTACGCAAATTTAGTTATGCTTGAGTGGGAGGAGAGTACATTGTTTACTAGTGAGTTTTTCAAACATGTTAGGTATTATTCCTGATATTTGGACGATATTTACATATTGTGGGATGGCAATAATGTAATATTAGACAAATTTATTAAGTTTTTAAATTCTAGTAGTACATATTTGAAATTTACATATTCAACTAACATGAAAGGACTTCCATATTTAGATACATGTTTCTAAAGGTGATAACTGCTTTAAATCTAGATTGTTTAGGAAACACACATTTTCTAACAACTATATTGAATATACCAGTAATCATCCAAGGAATTTATTTGTCAACATATTCAAGGGCCAGATTATTAGGGCAATACGCATGACTTCCACTTACTTGGAGATGTTGGAAGAAGTTCATTTCATTACGTCCCTTTTTAGAGATAGAGGATATGATATTAACATGAAGAAATGTATAAGTGACATGGTTATAAAAGAATGGGGGAAAAAATATATGCCCTTGTTAGGACTCAAGCATGACAAAAACAATCCTCATAAGAATAGAGGTGAGCAGACACAAGACAACACATCTGCCATTACTGAGTATAGAAGAGCGTGTGTTTTGGAATATGGCCCATCGAGTGGCAAAATTAAGGGGATCATAAATAATAATTGGAAAATTATGATGATTGATTATGATATAGTTAAAATTTTAGGATCCCAACCAGTCTTTGTTTATAAAATGGGATGGAATATAAAAAGGTATTTAGAAAGTAGTGTAATTATTAGACAGTTAAATAATAGAAAAACAACTAAGTGTGGAAACTGTAAATAATGTTACGCTATTCTTGAAGACAGCAGTATCACCTTGGAAATTTTACATAAGTCTTTTATAAAATTTGCATATGGTAATTGTAATACTAGATTTGTGGTTTATGTGGCAAAGTGCACTGCATGTTCAGGAATCTATATAGGCAAGACGGAAAGAAAATTAAACAAACGTATATATGCACATCAATATAGTATTAAAACAAGAGATGAGAAGAATGCTTTATACAAACACATCAAACAATATGGTGACACCCATACATTTAAATTTGCTATCTTAGATAGTTTGCTAGTTGAGCCTAGAGGGGGGGATTTGAAAGGATTATTATCCTACAAGGAAATTTGGTGGCAACTATAAACTGATGCCTCCATTACACCTGGCTTAAATGATTTTTTCACCATTAAGCCAACATTATTATTTACGTAGATAGATTTAAATGCAATGTAAATACTGTAAATATTATATCAATATAGTAAATTTTATGCTAAAAATTTTTTTAACTGCATATCTCTAGTAGCTGATGCACACTTGATCCATCAAATGCAATATGGTGATTTTATGCATTTATTTTACACAATATTATTATTAATATATGTATGTAGCTTTAAATTTCATGTCAGTAGTATTTTGGCGCCAAAAAGGTTATATAAGTTATATCAATTACTTTTTCAAACAGTTCTGATGAAGCTCGCGTTTTGGCGAGTGAAAGCGCTTAACCTGTATTCATGTTTTGTGGAATAAACGTTTTTTACATTTTTTATTCACCTTGCTCGGCGTGTTTGTGAAGAACAGGTTGGCGTCTCAAGACACATAGGAATACAGCGTTCTTGTGTTGGTTGGTTTAGTAATCTTTGAACGCTGAGTCTTTTGCCTTGGTGCAGACATAGCTAAAGAATGCCTTATGGTTGATTTTTGGTCTGGGAGGCCAAATTTACCTCACATTTGGCTTTGATAGACTATTTGTTCTCTGAGTTGTTTGTTTAGTTTGATGAAAGTGCTTTTATTCTGCTGGGTGCTTCACCTTCAATTTTTGCCATGATTTTCTTCATTCTTTTGTACAACCTATTGATGATGTGATTCCACCAAGGTGGCTTTTTTTTTTTTTTAATTAGTTCTGTACTTCCTCCTGGTGGGTACAGATGCCTCAGGGCAGATGTTAACATGCTTGTATAGGGTTTCTGTGAACAGTACTGCATAGGCAGCAGTCTTCTCAGGGTTCATGGGAGCTTGAAATTTTGCCAGGTTATCACTTAATAGTAGGAAGTTAGCTTAGAGTAATTCTTGAATATTCCTGGAATAGTTTGGGTTCCAGGTTTTATGTTTACTTCGGAGGAGACCGTTTTGTGGTCTGATCTTACCAGAGAAGACATTAAACTAGGGGGTGTGCAACACTCTCCCATATTAGTGAGGACCAGATCCAGTATGGTTGCACCACTTGTTGGTGTGTTGACAGTCTGGTCCAGGGAGTTTTTATTTACAAAATCCAGGAATCTCTGTGTCTACATTTGATGTCATATATCATTTCAGTTAATTGTGGGGTAATTAAAGTTGCTGATAAATATGGTATTGGGTTGGATGGCGAGTGTTACCAGTAAGTTTAAATACATGGTATGTGTTTTCTGGATCATAGGGGGGACCTGTAGCTTCCAAGTAAGTGGTATTGGATTTTGTGGTGATTTTAATGTGTCCGGTATATTTAGTTTTGATGTAAATCTAGATACCTCCACCTTCAGTCCTTGTCTGTGTAGTAGCTAGTCTAAATGTGTGGAAGCCATTATAACATTGCACTGTAAGTGTGCTCTGCACGGCTTTAAACCATGTATCTGTGATGACACAGACAACAGCATTCTCTAGAGTGAAGAGAGCTTCTAGGGAGTGGAGTATTTTATTAAGACTCCTTGCATTGAGCAGTAGACCTTTACATTTTTTTGGTTTTGATTTGCTATGTATAGTTTGTCTTCCCCAGTAGTGCCTTTTTTAGGCAATGCTAATGCTTTAAGTTAATTTTCAAAAGCCTGAGAAGAGAGGTGCATACCATCCCTGGCCAACAGCGTGCTCTGTTGACCATCTCCTTCCATGCTGACAAATATTGCATCCCCTTAGAATGGCATCAGAAATTAAGCCAGTTATTAAAGTCAGTCATCTTTTGTTCATAGTGTGGCATCATCCTTGGAGAAGGTAAAAATGCTGCTCAGTGCTAGGCTCATGCCAGCATGCGAGACACATTCCAAGAGGTTCATTATGTGTCTGTTCATGTAGTCTAGGGAGGTATGTCTCAGGTCATTTACACCCACATGGACTGTGATTGAGTCATACTTGTATTTGTGGTCCAGTGACCTGAGTGCATGTGGAATGTGGTGGATCCTGGCCCCTGATAAGCAACTGACTGTGGCTTTCTCCTTAGGCTGGTGAGAGGGACATCAGTGTGTCTCACAGTGGCATCTCCAATGACTAGAATGCTGGATTCTGTGGTGGATTGCCTTATGGGCTTAGAAGTAGAGGCTCCATGAGATGTGGTTATATTTGTTGATGTGGGTGTTTTGAAAGAGTGCATTTGGGGTTGCTGAGGGTGTTTATGTGTACTTCATCTAGGAGGTCTTTGGGGTGTAGGAAGGTTTCATTTAAGTGCCTCAGCATATGTGGGTCTGTGTGTCTGCTTTGCATTGTGTGTGTGATGGGTGCAGCGTGTGTACTACTGACAACCTTATTGACACTAAGAGTGTTTTTATGTAAGAGTTTTGCCTTCAGTGACATCTGTCACATACCATATCAGTTTGTTTGAGAATTAACTGGATGTCAGTAAACACGAGGCAATTTTTGCATTGCCTCAGGATGCCCGTATCCACCAAGCTGGTAATGGAGATAGTGGGAAAGTTCATATACATGGTGTTAGACTTTTTTATTGATTAGGTAGATGGAGTGAGAATATAAAGTAATATCAGAAGTATGCAGTTTGCAACTCTGGGTGCAGTATGCACAACTAGGTATTGATGAAATTTCAATGGTGTTTTGACATGAAAAGTGTCAATTGAAGGTGTTTCTGGCTGTACAGGGCACTCCCTAACACTTGTGGGGAAACTAATAAGTTGTGTGTAATGATTTATGGATAAAGTATTTAGACATATATTCTGAAGTTAAAAGCAAATCAAGCAGTACTTATTGAAAAGAAAGAGAGAGAGAGAATTTGCTTGTCAAGAGTGATGAAAAGAGGGGAGTCACCTGAATGGCTACTGCCTACTACTAGTGTTAGTCTTACTGTAGCTTTACTCTGCTGGATACAGTGCTCCTTTGCTGTGTCTCTCACCAGAAGCAAAACAGTAGCACCACATCCCAAGATGAGAAGCAGGCCACAGTCTATTTGGTGATCCCGAGTGTTGTCCCAGATGATATAAGAGTCTGTAGGCTTGTTGCGGCCTTTTCCTATTAGATGCCTTGAATAGCAACCAGAGAAGTCAGGATGAACAAGCACAGACACTCACTTCCCAACCAGAAAAAGTCAGAAATCTATGCACTGTGCTCCTTCTGTCACCAGGAGAAAAATATAAGCACAAATTCCAAACTGGCGTTTATGAAGCAGTTATTAGGGTTTCTGGTGATCAGCAGTCCCCAGAAAATAATGTTCCTATGCTCTTTCTCTCACCAGGAGCAAAACAGAAGCAATAATCTCAAGATGACTGCTGAAAGGCAGTCATTGGTGGTCTTGGAGTAGATGTTGCAGAGTTTAGTGGTAAGATGGAAAAATGGCTTAATATCCTAAGAGCTGAAATGTGAACTAAGCAGTTAGATATGAAAGAAGGGGTAAGTTGAACTTTAGCTATCTAAGTGAAGAGCCACTAATTTTAAAAGAGCAAGACAGAGTGTAAGGGGTGGGCACTTGGTATTTTGGTTCTGTGGAATACAGTGAGATGGACAATAAGTTTAAGTAGTTGAAGGGGAATGATTTCACAAAGTGATATTTTTGTGCTTACTCACAATAGCCATTGAATGAGGAGAGGGAAGGCGATATGTGGTCAAATCAGCTTAAGGGGCAGGCAACTAGAAAGACAGATCATAGGAGGTCATTTCAAGCCTAGTCATTTCATCCCAATGTAATACCATAAATACTCTAGTCAGTATCCAGGAATGTGTTTATTAATGACTGCATGTGTCCAGGAGGTTGCGGGTGCTATCCCTGGTAAGATGTTACATTGCCCCATCTACTCGTCCAGGTTCAGAGGTGTTTTGCTTCACATGAACTAGCCCATCCAAAAACACTGCATTTGCAAAGATGTGGACAATGCTATATCCCAGCATTACTCATTCTCATTTTATAGATGCATAGATTAGTTCTAGAATAACTGCCCTTGTGGGTCATTTTACGCCTAACCAGTTAACCCCATTTGAGAATCATACCCCGCACCTTGTGTCTGTATGGTAGCACCTTAACCATTATGCTAACTGCCCATTTGAATTTAAAAACACAGTAACACCAGGGTGAGAGAGTTGAAAAACTTAATTTCTTTGTGGCTCACAAGAGAGAGAGAGCTGTGGTCTCTTTCCTAGTTTAAATTTGCAGATAAAAGCAGAATACAAGTAAAAATGAATCACATTATACGAAATAGAAGAAGGCAATAAAGCAACACAAAGTACAAGAAAGCAAAAACAAAAACAAACTAACCCTTTCCTCACAGCAAGTTGTGGCAGAGTCTGGGTGAGTTTTTGTACTACTATTTCATCTATTGCTGTAGAAATGTCCCCCAAGTAGAAGGGGAGGGAGGAACAGGATTGTATTCCAGACTGTTCCTAGTTTTCAGGAAGAACAGTCCTTAGAGAGCCAGTTTAGTCTGTTGCAAGCTGAACAAATTCCTGGTCACTAAAAAAGATGAGCGTGATTTTAGTATACTTAAGAACTGGTCAGTTTATATGACACCATACTGGCAAATGTACATCTCCTTGAGCTCAGACTCCTCCCCTAACTCCCACAGTGCCCTTCACTTCCATCTCCACTCCATATCTCATTTGCTTCTTCTAGTTTCAGGAAGCTGAACTTAGATTTTCAAGCTTTGCAGCAATAACTCTTTGTTGTCAACTTTTTTTGCTAATTTAGGACAATTGTTCAGTACTTTATATTTTTCTAGTTGTAGGCTTTGATTTATTCACTTTCTTAGGGTAGTTTCTTTTTGTCATTTCGTCCCCCAACTCTCTGGTCAGGCACCTTTTTTTCTTCTATTTCTGTTTACCTGACTTGTATTGGAATTGGTCCTTGTTGGCAGCTATTTTTGTGTTTAAGTGGTAGTGATGGGAAAATACAGTACCTCAGGGTTCAGATAATGTAGCCACTGCAGCCACCAAGCCCCACCCAGGGTGCTCATGAGTAATGTGTAGTGTGCCTGGGGCCAAGTCATTTAAAACAAGACTGAAATCTGCAAAGGTTTTTTTTGGCCAAGATTCTGCAAAAATGACAACAGACTGAGGCTTCTCCCTTACAAAGAAAATAAGGCAGAGTAAGAGGAGAGAAGCAAGAACAAGAGAAAGATAGAAGAGGCCACGCTCACTGAAATTTCTTTGGTCTGAGGCTGCCTCTGGGAAGATTGCACATTTCACCTTCCACCTCTCGAACGTCTCCTTTGGGGGCCTCCCAGATGAAGTTAATAATATACCAGTCAGAAGAGATTTGGTAGATTCTCTTCGGAGAGGGATTTTTTTTCAGGTAGTTGGATTCCCATCCCTCTTCAGCTGTCTCATCAGCAATGTAGGAATTGTTCCTGTCAGTGCTAACCCCTTGTTTCCAGCTGTTTTGATACCCGTTTCTTGTGTGGCATGAGCTGCTAGGCACCCAAGACCTCGGTTGGAAGTGTTGGATTATTTGGCGTTCAATGCATCATTCCTGAAGCCAGTATTGTTGCCAGTTGGGTAACTGGAGTTTACTCCAACTTTACAAAAGTATTGCTGTTGTGTCAATACCCTAGGGCAATTTACAGCATTAGCTTGTACACCCCAATCATTCACAGGCTAGCTGCCGCTATCCATTAGGAATGTAGCTGTCCAACTAAAGGTAAATTTGTAATATCTTACCCATTGGCCCAAGTTGCACTTCAGTAGGGTTATGGATAAGCTTTGCTTCACATGAATTTGATCCAGAGAAGTACCTGTCCCTCCAACATGTCTTGTTTATGTTGCAGATGAGGTTTTGACCCTTCAAATGGGTATTTCTGATGCTGTTTTTTCTGTGGAAATACAGCAAGCCCATCAATGTGGAATCAAAGGAAGCCTTGTAGGCTAGGGACAGATTGTTATGCAGCAGTCTGTATGAAACCTAATGCAGGGATAGGGCTTTGAGATGGTCCACAAAGGACTTAACTCCCTGTATTCTTTTTGTGACCATTCTGTGATTTCTCAGGCTTTTGCAAGTGCCTAATCAGGTACATGCTGAAGGATGCATTACTCTGATTGGTCTGATGAAAGCTGAGTACAATGTAACAATGACCACCTTGGACCTGAATTCCTTGTCGTTATTTATAAGTTGTGCAATGTAAAATGATTTTCTAACCACAGTAGATACATGGTGGTAAAGGTCAGGTTGCTGACAACATGTATTCCCAGATCTTAGACCACTGTTTTTAATTTTAGGGGTGCCTTATCAGTGTAATCATTTCCAAGGGTGGTCATCTTTCCACAAGGAATTTGGTAATATTATGCATTTTTTTGTACTGAGTTTTAATCTATGGCTTTCTAACCACTTTGTCTGTATCAGACCCTCTTAAATAGTATCTTTATCTTTAGGAGTTTCACTGACCATGCCTAGTTTGCAGTCCTTTGCAGATTTGTTCTGCAAGAGGCCCTTAACATTAGGATTGACTTCAGAGAAGTTGTTGCCAAAAAGGAGAGGATCCAGCACTGATGCATGTGGGACTCCTGTAGTTACTGGTCTCTTTATGAAAGTGGATTCCCCTGTCCTGACTTCTTATGTCCTGTCAGTGAGCCAGCTGGCTGTCCATTGGGTGACATATGGGTTCATGACTCATTTGTAAGTTTATATACAGTGCCTGAGTAAGGTATTGTGTCAAACACCTTGGCCAGGACAAGATAGGCAGTGTGCACTGTTTTGTCGTCATCCATAGACTTATTTGAGAAGGTCACTAAAGATACCAGGTTAAGATGGCATGATGGCATGACCTTCCTTTGACAAAACTGAACTGGATAGGGTCCAGTGTCTGTAGGTTTCCTGTGCCATTGTTTTATCAGATCAATGTTAATTCTTTCCATGGCCATGTGTATGAAACTAGTCAGACGTATAAGTCTGTAGTTCCCTGGGTCTCAGGAAGACTCCCCTTGTGTAGAAAGATAACTGTTGCAGTCCTCCTTTCATTTGCCATGAAGCCTGTCTGGAGGAAGCGGTTATAAGGAGATTCTAGCTGGCCTGACAGGTCATGTTTTTTTTGCTATTAATGAGGCATCCTAGAATATTATCAGGACTCATCAAAGCAGTGATGTGAAGTTGATGTTCTTCGTGTTTCACTGTTGCAGTCATTACATTTGGGTAATCCTGCTGGCAGGTTGCCCTCAGTCGGCCTGAATTCCAAAGTCTTGGGTCCTGCGTCGGCTGCTGTCTCCTCTTCCCTGACGTCAGGTCGTCAGGGGTATAAAAGAAACAGCCAACACCATTTTCTTCAGTCTTTCTTGCCGCGCGGTGCCCGAAGCAGTTTGCAAGTGCTGGTCGGCCAACTCCTGAGATTTTCGTGTTCGAGTTTCAGACCCGAAGTCTTCAATAAAGCTAAGTACCCCATTGGGGAAACTTTTTTCTTGCTCCAGACCAATGTCAGAAAAAGTTAATTGTATTTCTTGTGGAAAGCAAATACCTCATAAGGACTTTCATTCTTACTGTATTCCTTGCCTAGGCCCTGATCACATTTCTGGTTGTCGGTTTTGTGCTAGATTTAACCAACGCACTATTAAGCGTCTGTATGATTTTGCTTTAAACTATTTTGGATGCCAGATTAATTATCCAGAAATGTCGTTGGATAGCCATCCAACTACCGGAGTTCACAAAAAACACAAAGAAAGGAGAGAGATAAACAACCGAGGGCCAAAACCAACGACAAAGCTTCTCCTAAGCCAGTCACTGGTTCTCAGTGAGGCGCTTTCGCAGCCCCTGACGCCCGCTACTTTATAGAGTCGCAGACCACTACCGACTCCCGCATGGAGTCTGCTATGCCGCTGGAAACTCAAGGTATTGGAGCCTTGGACACTATTCCCTCAGATGGGTCTGGAGCCGCTGAGCAGGCACCGGCTTCTGAGGGTGTATTCAGACCTAAACATCTTTACATTAAACAGACTTCAGCTTCAAAGGCAAAGACTAAAGCACCTTCTAAAGCAAAGAAACAAACTTGAGCCACGTGGACAGGCCTCTATGCCCAAAAAACAGATGCTCAAAATGGCCGAAGACTTGATTACCTTGATCAGGAGTTCCCATCCCCCTCCTGATAAGAGGCCTAGGCAAGAGATTGACTGTGAATATTCTCTTTCCCCCTATGAGGATTCTGATGCTGAAGAATCTATACCTTCAGCTTTTCCTCCAGAGGACTATTCTTTTGGGGAAACCTTGCATACCATGAGGTTGCATTTCCACTGGGAGAGCCAAGATTTTTCAGAATCTAAAAAGAGGCTCAGGGATTTCCTTTTACTACCACAACACAGGCCTCTAGCCATTCCACCTGTGTTAGACATTGTAGATGATGTGTTTTCAGAGTCTAGTCTGACCCCTGACTCCTTACCTCCAGCTCCTGTTAAGCCTGACAGATATTACAGGGTTCCTGGCTCTCATAAATTCCTTTTTAAAAACCCTGCTGCAGACCCAGAAACTATTTCACAGGGTCCCAAAGGAGTTAAGGCTTCCGCTGCAGAAAAACCCTACCCCCTCTGACAGGGATTCTAGGGCACTAGATAGATGGGGGAAAAAGGTTTACACATCTGCTACCTTGGCTATAAGGGCCTTAAACTGTCAGTTTCATATGCTCAAATATCAGCAACATGTCATGGCATTGCTTAAACAGAAAATGTTGTTAACTCTGAATGTGCAGAAAACAAGGAAATGCAGGATTTATTGCATGCAGCTGAACAAGTTGGAAAGCATACTTTGCAATGTGGTTTTGATTCTTTGGAGGCCTCCTGCAGGGCCGCAGTTATGGGTACGGTAATTAGGAGGCATGCTTGGTTAAAGGAACAAAATCTGTCTGATCATGTCAAAGTTAAATTATTAGATGCACCTTTACAGCATCATACTTTGTTTGGTGTTAAGGCAGAAGAGGTGTTAAAGAAAATGGAGGACAAAGCTAAATCTATGCAAACTGTCAAAGATTTTTTACAAGTACAGCCACCTAGGTTTAGTAAGCACTAGCCTACAAAGAATTGGTCCTTTCCTGTGTCAGACAGACCTCAAAGGGGCAGATCCAGATGCCCTCGAGGCAGATCCCAGGCGCAAGGTTCATACAGGTCAAAGCAATGGGGGGCTTCTACCTCCAAAGTTGGAGAGAACAAATCACAACCATACAGGAAACAGTCCCAATGACTTTCCCCTGCCTGCACCAAGCACTTATCTCCTGGCAGCACCCTTGGGGGAAAATTAGCACTTTTTTCTCAAAAGTGGCACATTATAACCCAGGACAAGCGGGTTTTAAATATAGTGTCACAAGGCTACAAGTTCCATTTCCATACCCTGCCAAAGGCAAACGGCTGGCCAGATCTGCCAAAAATCAATGGGCAGAGGCACAAAAACAAGTCTCATCCCTCATGGACATGGGGGCCATTCAACAAGTACCAAAGCAAGAGCAGGGACAAGGACTTTACTCAAGACTGTTCTTGGTACCCAGAAAGGACAAAGCCTGGAGACCAATACTGGACCTGTCTATTCTGAACACATTCCTGGATATACCAAAATTCAAAATGTTGACTTTGCAGCAGCTTCTGCCCATGCTGGGCAAGAATGCTTGGCTTGTGACTTTAGACCTAAAAGAGGCATACCTGCATGCCCCTATCAGACAGTCATGCAGAAGATACCTCAGATTCAAGGCTGGCTCAATGCATTACCAATTCTCTGCACTTCCCTTTGGCTTATCTACTGCACCCAGGGACCTTACAAAGTGCCTGGCACCCGTAATTGCATTCTGCAGACAGAGAGGAGTACAAATATATCCTTACTTGGACAACTGTCTAATTCAAGCAGAGAACAAGGACATTCTTCTACAGCATCTGGAGTTTATGAAAAGACTTCTAACATGCCTAGGGTACAAAGTCAATGAAAAGAAATCAAAACTAGTACCCTCTCAAGAGATAATATTCCTGGGTGCAAGCTTAAATACAACTGGCCAGATGACTTATCTCACGCCAGACAAACAAAGGCAACTGACTACCTATTTCAAAATGTTGGCAACAAAAGCCCAGTTATCTGCAAGAAAAAATTTGCAGGCTTTGGGCTTCATTGCATCCTGCATCCTACTAATTCCATATGCAAGATTGCATATGAGGAAACTTCAATGGTACCTAAAAAGCGTTTGGGCTCAACATTGCCACAGCCTGGAAACGATGATTACTCTCATTCCCTGCCTCCTAACCATAGCTTTGTGACTGTACCCAAATGTAATGACTGCAACAGTGAAACACGAAGAACATAATACAATTGTGTAGACTTGACATAAATGTAGATGTTCGAGTGTATTCACTGTTGCAGTCCAGGTTACCTACCTGCCACCCCCCTTTTTCTGCTGGAATGTTTCTTTCCTTCTCTGATTTATACAACCTATGTGGTGTATTTGCTTGTAGATGAAGGTAAAGTTTATAATGGTGTATGTATTTTTATATATATATATATATATATATATATCTATATAAATTTTGGCTACCCTTTTAGGGAGAACCTGACATCTGGGGCAAGAAAAACTGAAGAAAATGGCGTCGGCTGCTTCTTTTATACCTCTGATGACCTGATGTCAGGGAAGAGGCGACAGCAGCCGACGCAGGACCCAAGACTTTGGAATTCAGGACAACTGAGGGCAACCTGCCAGCAGGATTACCCAAATGTAATGACTGCAACAGTGAATACACTAGAACATCTACATTTATGATGTGTACACAACTGTACTTTCTTTCTCGCTGTTCATTCTTACAGATGGGTTCGGAGCTGATCCTCAGCTCCTAATACAAAGCTTGAGGTCTTCAAATAGCTCGAGGCCAAGTCCCTTTCCCATGATGCACCTAGAGTTACCGCAGATGTAGTTTGCTGCTGCAATAGATTGGAGGTTCTCGCTAGCTCGGGCCAGTAAAAACCTTATTTTCTTAAATATTTTCATAATATTAATAAATCTTTCTGAATAATAGTTTTAGATACTTAGATAAGCTCTTGCAGCCTTTTTGTGTAGTTTCCCTTCCCTTGGTGTGCCTCTTTCTTAAATTAGTATTTAGCTTTTTTGGCCTCGTTTTTCTTAGGCCTAGTTATATCTTTATTCGTAGTTTAGATTACAGTGAGTGCTTAAGATAGTAAAGTTTATATAGTGGCCTTTTTTTGTCAAAGCTTTAAAATAATTAGACCTTTCTGTCACAGCTTGTTACATTTAATATTTAACCTTTATAGCTTTAAAATAATTAGTGTTAAAGCTTAGATTTAAGTGTGTGTAATAGTAGTTTTGTTGTGTGCCTTTAGATGGTGACTTTCTGTCACAACTTTGATGTATTTATATATCTACAGTTTAGATTAATAGTTTGTGTGTGTGACTACTATTTAGCCTGTAGTTTTTAAAGGGCTTGTTTGATTTTTATTGTTTGGGTGTGTCTAGTTTTACAACACCCTTTTTTGATACTGTGTGTTATAGTATGGCTGACCAAGACAAAGACAAACACCCTAAATCAGGGTTTAAAAAATGTCCTAAATGTGGGCAGTAAATGTCTGTCACTGACAATCATGTAAATTGTGTTTATTGTTTGGGAGCATTGCATCTCCAGGAAAGCTACTCCATCTGTCATTCTTTCTCTTCTAGGGTTCTCCAGGAGAGAAAGAGAAAAATTGATTGACAGATGTTTACTTAAACCTTCATTCCAAGAAGCTTTGAGCGACCAAGATGGATCCAGTAAGTCCCCAAAGTCTTCCAAGACTTCTGAGAGTAAGAAATTTAAAAAGTCTTCGACACCGGTTCCACAGACCTTGTAGCCGACCATCTTATCCTTTCGGAGCCAGTCCCCGGTTTTGGAACCGGTGTCCGAAGTGCTTAAGTCTCCATTCTTACAGTCTGTACCGCCTTCTCTCCACTCATCTCGGTCTTCGATTAGCCTATTCAATTTGGATGTGAATCGCGTGGTGCAGAAGCTTTTACAGGCACCGGCCTTTGCTAAATTCTTATCGGCTCCGGAACTGAAGACCCTTTTACCAGCTACTACTCTTCCTTCTCTGAACCATACCAGTCCTTCGGAGCCGGAGAAGTCAGACTTGTTGATTGTGGAGCCTACGAAGCCGATGCCTGCTCCAGTGTCTTCGGCTCCATTTACTCTGACGTCCTCGGTGCCGTTCGAGGAATCTTGGAGCTGACACTCTCTGGTCGAGTCCGGGGAGGATAGTCAGACCGACTGTTGGTTCCGACTCTGCCTGTCAGGGCTTTGGCTCGGATGAGCTCGGCTTCTACCTCTGGCTCAGAGTCCACTGTCCCATTGCCAGGAATATCGACAGTTTCTTGGATCTGTCGGTCCCTTCTCATCGGAGCAGAGGTGCCTTCGAAGCCATGAGGAGGTTTATGTCTCCTAAGACATCTTTGACTTAAAGTATGGCTACCTCTTCCCCTAAAGTGCCTGTGTCTGCTTCTGCTTCACAGATCCTTGCCAAGCGTAGAGACCCAGAGCCTCAAGAAGCCCCACTGGGTGGCCCCTGCTCTTCCGATACCTCACCAGAAGCCCCCACTGATGAGGTTCCCAGGAAGAGAATCTGTAAGAGGAAGCATCTAGACTCCCCACAGGCATCCCTGACATAGCGACTTGGATGAATCAGAAGGGTGCCCATGGTCCCCCTCTGAGGATATCTCATTTGCTGAGATATTAGAAATCCTTAGGCAGAGGGATGACTGGCAGTCCACCAACCCTACTGAAGGCGAGTTGGTTCTCCTGAAGGCTTTCGGGTCTCAGCCCTCCACCTCTTGGGTGTCTCTGCCTTTCGATGAGCTTATGCAGCTGGTCTCACGAAGGGCATGGGAGTCTCCGGACACCATGGAGCCTGTCCTCAGGAGACCTAATAAATTTATTTCTGCTCCCCAGGACAAATATTTTCTGACTAAGGGTGTGCCAGTTGATGCAATGGTGGTGGCAGCAGCCACCAAAAAGGAAATTTCAGAAACTTCATTTTCTATCCGTCCTCCTAATAGAGATTCTAGGATCTTGGATAGATATGGGAAGCGCACTTACAGTTCAGTGACTTTTGCACTGCTTTCGCTCAACTATCTAACCCATTTTACTAGACAGCAAAGAGATCTCCTTAAAAAGCTGGGAGATACTCTTCAGGGTACAGTAGCTGCAGGAGCCTCAGATAAAGTTGCCCCCCAGTTTGCTACCCTCAACTCCATGTGCCTCATTTCTTATGCAGCTGATGGAATGAGCAGGATGGCGGGTACAGGAATTGCTCTTAGGAGACACTCCTGGATGCGCTTGTGTTCCTTCGTGGAGCCCTTCAAGTCATCCTTTGTAAATACCCCTTTTGATGGCTCGTCCCTTTTCGGGCCCAAAGTTACGGAAACTTTTACCAGGTGTGAGCAGGAAGGAAAGACTCTGTCTGCCATCGGAGTCTGTTTTTCCACCCCTACCAGACCGTACCCTACGAGTCAAAGGGGAGGAAAGATGTGGTTCCGAAAAGCCCAAAGAGCCTTTCAGAACACATGTGGTGAACCCCCCTCCAGGGGCAGAGGAGGGGGCAATAATGGAAGATGCCACTCTCACTGCAGAAGTGATCTCTGTCGCCCTGGTTGTGTGGACCCCTTCTGCAATAATGGAAGACGCTGCTCTCACTGCAGAAGGGGTCCACACAACCAGGGCGACAGAGATCACTTCTTTGCGAAGTTTTACCAGTGCTCCTGAAAGGAGGCCTGACTGTCCTACTCTGGAGGCAGTTGGGGGTCGCTTATCTTTGTATCCAGATACCTGGCTCAAAATAAATGACAACTGGGTACAAAGTATAATTTCCAGAGGATACTTCATTCCTTTTGCCACACCCCCTCCACTGGCAAGAAAAATCCCGGACATTCCACACAGTTACAGGGAACAGGCAACAATAGAAGTCCGATCGTTGTTAACAGAAAGAGTCATCCAACCAATCCCAGCTGACCAGATAGGATCCGGAACTTACTCAAGATTCTTTTTAGTTCCAAAAAAGACAGGGGACTGGAGACCTATATTGGACCTCAGCAGACTAAACAGATCTGTCAAGAAAGAGAAGTTTCAGATGGTCACGCTTCAGTCGATACTTTCCTTTTTAGGGAAAGACAATTGGATGTGCTCAATAGATCTCAAGGATGCGTACTACCACATAAAAATGGCCAGACCATCCAGGGATCATCTGCACTTCTGGCTGGGAGCCAATCATTACCAGTTTTGAGCCCTGCCCTTTGGTCTCAATACAGCCCTCAGAGTTTTCAGCAAATGCTTGGCAGTGGTCACGGCTCATCTGAGACGTTTAGGATTCCAGGTGTTTCCGTACCTAGACGAGTGGCTCCTCACCGCCACCAACAGGCATCAACCCATTCATGCCAGGGACACCACTCTTTTACTCTGCAGTCAGCAGGGCATTACAATAAACTCAGGAAAATCTGCCTTGTCGCCATTGCAATATGCCGTTTTTATCGGAGCAGAAATGGACACCATCACCACCACGCTGAGACTTCCAGTAGAAAGAGTCTTACTACTCCATCAGCAGGTCTGCGATATGATATCCAAAAACAAGACTCCAGCATCAAGTACTAAAATTGTTAGGCATGATGGCAGCTGCAATATTGGCCATACCACTGGGTCACATGCACATGCGGATTCTGCAATGGCTGTTGTTCACTCAGTGGTCTTACCAAGAGCACCCATTGTCTCATCTTATAATGATCAGGACCACTTGCAAAAAGGATCTTCAGTGGTGGTTGACCTCTCTTCATGTCACGATAGGTCGTCCTTTTGTTCTACTCACACCAGTAGCCACAGTGACCACGGACGCTTCCCTTATAGGGTGGAGGGGGCATTTTCAGGGAAGAACATCCCAAGGCACATGGACTGACACATCTGCATATCAGTGTCCTAGAGATGAGAGCAGTACTTTTAGCGTTGCAGTGCTTCCAGGACTCTCTTCCTGTGGGTACAATTGCGATAGTTGTTTTTTAATGGTAGTACACTAAGTGGATTTAAGTATTTGTATTGTGTTCTTGTAGGTTGGCTGTATCATGTGGTGGTGGTGTTTTAATGCCATGTGGTGGTGTTTTAATGCGCATATATATGCGTTTAATTTTAAATGTCCTAATTAAACACTGAAGAAGGGGCATTCCCAAAAGCTTTGTTTTTAATAAAGAGAGCATTTTTTTATTCTATTTGTTTTTGGATACAATTGTGATTCAGACAGATAACATGTCAGTGGTCTGGTATTTGAACAAACAAGGAGGAACCAGGTCCTACCCCCTTTGTCGCGAGGCCCTAAGAGTATGGCAGTGGGCTATATCCACCCAGCTCTTTCTGTTAGCAACGCTCATCCCGGGGAAATCCAGTGTGATAGCAGACAAGCTGAGCAGAGCAATTTTGTTGCCTCGTGAGTGGTCCCTCAAGAAATAGCAGACAGGATATTACGAAGGTGGGGCCAGCCTTGCTGCGACCTTTTCGCCAGCCAAATGAACTCGAAATGCAGTAGCTACTTTGCCCTGATTCCCCCTCCAGGAGAAGCCCCAAGGGACAGTCGTACACGATTGGCCTCCGGGTCTCCTCTATGCATTCCCACCAATCCCATTGATACCCAAGGTACTACAGAAAGCAAAAGCCATGGAAGGACCATCATTCTAATAGCCCCTCATTGGCCTCGTCAGATTTGGTTCCCCTTCCTTCAACTTCATCTTTTGGAGGACCCTTGGATTCTGGACCCAGTTCCAGATCTTCTGACACACTCGTTGGGGAAACTTTATCCCGCTCTTCAGTCCCTGAAGCTGACAGCTTGACTTCTCCAATTCCCATCATAGCCAGGTTCCATAACCTTTCTGAGATGAAGCAAATTCTCATATCCGCTCATAAATCCTCTGCGATGAAGCTATACCTTAGCTAATGGAAAATTTTCTGTATGGGCCTCTCAAAACAACATTGATCCCTACGTAGCCCCTATGGCCTCTATACTAGAGTTCTTGACCATGATCTTCAACATAGGAGCTGCAGCAGCAACAGTTCATGTTCAACTTGCTGCTATTTCTAATTTTCACCTTGGATTTTTACAGGGTTGAATATTGTCACACAAACTATCCAAAGCCTTTCTCAAAGGGACCTTTCATCTCAGACCACCTGTGAAATCTCCCTATACTCCATGGAATCTAAATTTTATGCTTTCTTGCATTATTCTCTCTCCATTCGAACCAGCTTCCTCATGTGACCTCAAATCTTTTTAGTAGCTATCACTTCTGCCCGCAGAGTGTCAGAGCTTCAAGCCTTGTCCATTAAGCCTCCTTATTTGATTTTCCATGCTGACAGAGTCTCACTTCGAACTAACCCCTTCTTTTTGCCTAAAGTTTGTACTGAAGCTAATTTTAATCAAATTATTGATTTGCCATTATTCTTCCCCAATCACTCCCAACAGTTTAGAATATATGCTGCACAAACTTGGATGTTCATAGACAGCTCAGATTTTACTTGCATAGAACAAAAGATTTTAGGAAATCTGAACAGCTTTTCGTGTCTTGTTCACACTCCAGGAAAGGTATGCCAGTGGCCAAAACAACTCTAAGTGGTTATCTGATTGTATCACATGTGTTTATTTGGCTGCTACTGTGCCCTTACAGCATAAAATTAAGGCTCACTCTACCAGAGCAGTGTCTACATCTTCTACCTTTTCTGCCAGACTTCCTGTAGATAACATTTGTGCAGCAGCCACTTGGTCAAGACCTCATACCTTTATCACTCATTATGAAGTTGACAGGGCCTCCTTTGGGTCTACTGTCCTGAAAAACATACTCCAGTGAGCCACCCAAGATAGATGGTGCTTGGGACGCTACCCAAATGTAAGAATGAACGTCGAGATAAAACAGCTTCGCATAAAGAAGTTATGTACTTACTATAACGTTCCATGTGAGTTGTTCATCTCACCTTCATTCTTACTTCCCACCCTCCTACCCCCTCCAGGGATTTTCGAAGACCAAGATGCTGGATTCTTCCTTGTTGCCCAACCCTTCTATAGCTTTCTCTTATGGAGTGATAGAATGATATATGGTATTATTATACGCAGCAAACAAGATCTGAGGTAACTCTAGGTGCATCAAGGGATAGGGACATGGCCCTGAGCTATCTGAAGACCTCAAGCTTTGTAGTAGGTCGACTCGGAGCCAAGGATCATCTCCGAACCCATCCGTAAGAATGAAGGCGAGATGAACAACTCACATGGAACGTTATGGTAAGTACATAACTTCTTTTTTTTTAGCCATAGAGAACACAGTGAGGGCTTGCTTCCTAATGCTAGTTGGTGGTGAAATGGTGTAATGCATTTCCTAGGGGTTCTGGGGTGATAGGGTAAAGTTGAAGCTAAATTTATTAGCCAGCAGATTCGCTATTTCCTGTGCACAAGTGGTTCCATTCACTATTAACTTGGTACATTGTTGGGTGCTACCTTTAAGGTTGCAGACATAACTTAAGAAAGACTTATGGTTATCATTAGCTTAGGAGGCTGTTTTTATCTCTGGTTTAGCTTTGGTGGACTTGATTAGTCCCCCAAGTTGCTTGTTCAGATTGATGACGGAGTTTCTGCTTTGCTGGGCAATGTCCTTCCTGTTTTTAGACATAATTTTCTTACATTATACAACTTATTTATAATGGGATTCCACCAGAGTGGCTTGTTTTTAGAGATTGTAAAATGTTTATTTCTAGTAGGTACAGCTTGTCTCTCTATGTGCATGATTGTGCAGGGTTTCTGTGAGCAATAATGCATAGGCAGCTATGTTCTCAGAGTTTGGGGGACTTGGAATTATACTAGATTGTTGCTTAGTAGGAGGTAGTTAGCCTTGGAATATATTTTAAATGTTCACGGTCCCAGACTTAACATTTTTTTCAAAGGAGACAGCTTTGTGGTCTGACCTGACCAGCTGCGAATTTTACGTTAGGGAGATTGCATCATTCTCCTATGTTTGTGAGGACCAGGTTAAGGATACTTGCACCCCTGGTAGGAGTTGCAGACTAGCTGTTCTCAGGGTGTTGGTGTTAACAGAGTCCAGGAATCTCTGGGTCTGTGTGTTTGAGGCCATGTCTGATTCCCGTTTAATGTTGGGGTAGTCACCCATATGGATTATACGTCAGTATTGTAGCATTCAGCAAACAGGAGTGAACCTGCCATTAGAGTTTAGGAATGTGCTGATGTTTTTGTGTTTCACTGTTGCAGTCATCACCTGTGGATTATCCCTGCTGTGGTAGCCCTCGGTCGGCCCGAATATCAGAGTCAGTGCCGGCTGCCGTCGTTTGTAGTCTGACATCAGGTCGTCAGTGCTGTAAAGCAAGGCATCTGATGTTCTTACATCAGTCTTTCTTGCTGTGGAGCCTGTAGCAGAAGCAGTTCACATGAGTGCTGGTCGGTCACTACCAGTTCGCACGAGTGCTGGTCGGTCACTAACAGAAGTTGAATTACAGAGAAAACATCTAAAGCTAAGTACCCCGTTGGGAACCCTTTTTTCTTGATCTAACCAGTGTCCGAAAAAGTTAACAGTTGTCTCGCCTGTGAAAAGCAGATCCCACACCGAGATTTTCATTCTTACTGCATCACTTGTTTAGGCCCAGACCACGACGTCCCTCATTCCCGGTTCTGTGCCCTCTTTACTGGGAGAACCATTCACCATAGAGCTCTTTTTGTAGACAATTATTTTCATGTTCTGTCTTCAAATTCCAGTATGGCATCCATCAGCCAACAATCTGTGGATATTCCGAAAAAATGTAGAGATAAAGATAGAGACAGGCCACACAAGGCTAAGCCTTCCGATGACGCTACTGCTAAGCAGGTCAGTTCTCTGGAATTCAGAGAGGTGCTTTCACAGCTCCTGATGCCCGACTCGTTATCTACACAGGCCTCTGCCGAGACCCATTTGAAGTCCAGTATGCCACAGAAATCTACTTCTTCTTCCGAGACTTTGGCTGTCACTGCCTCATTTAGGTCCGGAGCTGCGACGCAGGCACCGGTTTCTAAGGAGGCCTTTCTCACTACTGAAGCAAGACAAAAACCGACGTCTTCGCATCCGACCACCGCTTCTCAGAGACCGGTGGATTCTCTCCAGCCGGCCACTCCTACGAAATCTGCTTCTAGCCACCATCTTGCTACTGCTCCCCCACCCCAAGCTCAAATGCTTAAAATTGCAGAGAATCTCACCTCCCTTATCAGAGGTACTCAGGCCCCCACTCCTAAATGGAAAAGGCATCCTTCTCCAGAAATTGACAGACCAAGAGTATGAGGAATCTGAATATTCTGCTTTTGAAGAGGAACAACATCCCTTAACTGTTTGAGGATTCAGATGCAGAGGAGTCCATCCCTTCTGTCTCCCCTCCAGAGGACCTCTCTTTTGGGGAAACCCTTCATTCACTCACGGAACATTTGCAATGGGAATCTCAAGACTTCTCACAGTCTTAGAAAAGACTTGGAGAGTTTCTGGACCTGCCCCAGCACAGACCCCTGGCCATCCCACCTATTTTGGAGGTGGTGGATGATGCTTTCCATGAATCCACCTTAGCCCCTGATGCCCTGCCTTCTGCTCCAAGTAAACCTGACCGGTACTACAGTGTACGAGATTCTCACAAATACCTGTATAGGAATCCTGCTGCAGATCCTGTGGTCATTACACAGAGACCCAAAGGAGCTAAGACTGTGCCAACTCAAAGGAGTTGCCAGAATTGCTACACTCTGCTTGTCAAGTGGTCAAGCACTCTTTGCAATGTAGATATGATGCCCTAGAAGCCTCTAGCAGGGCAGCAGTGACAGGATCTGTTATTAGGAGACATGCATGGCTGAAGGAACAACCTCTTCCTGATCATGTCAAGCTAAACTTATTGATGCATCCCTAGACAAGGAGCTCTTGTTTGGGGAAAAAGCAGAAGTGCTTAAAAAGATGGAAGTCCAAGCAAAATCTATGCAAACAGTAAAAGATTTCTGTCAAGTTCAACCTCCCAGATTCAGTAGGAACTTCCCCTCTAAGCACTGGGCCTTCTGTGCACCCAGCAGATAGGGCCAAGGTAAGCCCCACAGGGACATGCCAACCAGGCCCCTATCCCAGAGCTAGCAAAGAAGCAAACAGTGGACCACTTCTGTCTCTAAGGCAGGGAGTTCTAAGCCAAGCTTTTATGGCAAGCACTCACAGTGACTCTCCTTTCCCCTATGCCCTCCTTCCACTCATCAAAAACTAGGAGGAAGGCTCACCCTCTTCGAAGACAATTGGGTTTCTATAACCAAGGACCAATGGGTCTTAAAAATCATTTCTCAGGAATACAGGTTCTCTTTCAGTGAACTCCAGATTCCAAGAGGGTACCCAGACCTCCCCCCAAACCAGTGGGCAGAGGCATTGAAACAGGTCCAAACTCTAATATCCCAGGGGGCAGTAGAACCTGTCCCTCCAAATCAAACAGGAAAAGTTTTTTTACTCCAGACTATTCCTTGTTCCCAGAAAAGAGGGCACTTGGTGCCCCATCCTAGTTCTGTCCAAACTGAACGCCTCCTTGGTGGTCCCCAAATTCAAAATGCTTACTTTGCAGCAGCTTCTGCCTATGCTAACAAAAAATGCTTGGCTTGTGATGCTAGACCTAAAAGATGCCTACCTCCACATCCCCAGCAGGAATTGTGCAGAAAAGTCCTGCACTGCAGAGCAGACTCTCTACACTTTCAGTTCTTTGAACTGCCCTTTGGCTTATCTAAAGCTCCCAGAGTATTCACCAAATGCTTGGCCCTGGCTGTAGCATTCTGCAGACAGAGAAATGTACAGATTTACCCTTACCTGGACGACTGCCTCATTCAGGCAGAGAGCAAAGAAAAGTTGCTCCAGGACCTTCTCTTTGTCACATCTCTCCTTACTTCCCTAGGATTCTCAATCAGTGAGAAAAAATCGAAACAAAACCTCACCAGGAAAATTATTTTCCTGGGAGCTGTGCTAGACCCAGCATCCCAGATGGCCTTCCTATCCTCAGAAAAGCAGAGCTTCCTGCCTCTCTACTTCACTTAGCTGGCTTCCAGAAGCCCACCTCACTGCGAGGAAGTTCCTGCAAACCCTGGAATACATGACATCTTGCATCCTTCTTATCCCCCTTGCCAGGCTTCACATGAGAAAACTTAAGTTGCACTTAAAGAACCTTTGGTGTCATTACTATCAGTCCCTAGAGACCACGCTCCCTCTAATTGCATGTATAAGGGCCGCATTTCTCTGGTGGGCAAAGGCCTATGCCATGAACAAGGGTCTTCATTTCACCCTCTGCCCTTCCGGCCATACCATCACCACCAACGCCTCAGACATTGCTTGGGGTGCTCACTTAGCAGGCGTGTGTACCCAAGGCCTTTGGAATGCCCAGCAACTTCACTTGCACATCAGTCAGAAAGAAATGATGGCAGTACAAAAGGCTCTGACTTCCTTCCAACCCCATTTCAGCCAGGGGTCCTCCTTATAAAAACAGACAACACCACAGTGATGTAGTACATCAACAAGTAGGGGGGCACCCAATCTTACCCCCTGTGCAGGTTAGCCATGAGTCTCTGGCATACAGCCACCTCCATGGGGCTGCACCTAATTGCCCAATACCTGCCAGGGATCAACAACACCCTGGCAGACCACCTAAGCAGAAACTTACTGGACCCCCACAAATGGCAGCTCCACAGAGAAATCTTTCTGCAAATCACTCAGGAGTGGGGGACCCCAGAAGTAGATCTCTGTTTCACACCTCAACCACCAGCTGCAGAGGTTTTGCACCAGGGAGTTCCACCTACTAGCGTGGAAGGTGGATGCCTTGACCTTCCCCTTGAACTCCCTCTTTGTGTACGCGTTCCCTCCTCTGCCCCTTATTCCCAAGGTTCTGATCAAGATAAGAGAAGAGAGACTGAGGGCCATCCTCATTGCTGCAGACTGGCCTAGACAGCATTGGTACCCCCTGTTACACAGCCTGACCTTACAGCCTCCAAAGCTGCTTCCCCTGATGTCAGACCTCTTTACCCAGGAGGGGGGAAAGGCACTGCACCCAGACCTACAGACTCTCAAACTTTCAGCATGGCTTGTACACTAAAAACTGACAAGGAAGTCCCTGTTAAGCAAACAGATCATGGACATCATCACAGAGGCCAGAAGGCCCAGTACACGAAAATCACATGCAGGAAAATGGAAAAGATTCTGCTCCTGGAAACAATCAAAGAGGGGCAATACCTCCCAACCTTCCATCCCTCTCATCCTAGATTACTTAGCAGAGTTGCTCAATAGTAGCCCCTCCTTCTCCTCTATTAAAATCCATGCCTCTGCCATCTCTTCCCATTATGATTCAGACCCACCCTCTTCTCTCACCCTTTGATTAAGCAATTGCTCAGGGGGGCTTCTAATATCACGCCTCACAGAAGACCTCCTACTCCACCCTGGGACCTGAATTGTGTGTTAGAGAAACTAACCTAACCTCCTTTCGAACCTGACGCTTCTACAGAATTGAAATACCTCTCATGGAAGACTGCCTTCCTACTAGATATCACATCAGCCAGAAGGGTCTCAGAACTTCAAGCTCTCATGGCTGCTGAGCCCTTCATCATTTTCCATGCAGACAGAGTCTCCCTGAGAACTAACCCCTCATTTATGCCCAAGGTGGTATCTGATGTGACCCTTAACCAGGCCATACACCTTCTTTCCCAACCTTCAAAACAAGGGGGAAAAATCCTACACTCACTAGATGTACACAGGCAACTCAGACTATTTGGGCCTTACTAAGCCATTCAGAAAAACAGATCCTACTACTTGCAAGCTTTGCTCCAGGGGCAGAGGGGAAACCCATCTCCAAACAAACCATTTCCAAATGGATTTCACACTGTATCCATTTTTGCATCAGATCCTGAGTACAGTAGAGTCTTCCTGGAGTGGAAAGGGAAGTGAATGGCATTGTGGGAGATCGGGGAGGAACTCAACCTGTGGAATGTGTGCAGGTGCTGATTCAGTGCTGCTTGTGGTGATCAGTCTTTGAGTATTAAAGTAGACAGACAGCAGCAATGAAGATATAACATTATGTTAAGTATATAGGTTTTTTATGCATACAGACCCTGCTCTGTAAGAACTACTAGAAGCCCACCTGGTCCTGCTGAGATATAAAGCATTCCTACTTTCAGAAGTTTGTGAGGAGTGCAGAATGTTAGTGAGGTTCCCTGGCCAGAACTCTCGCCAGTAAACCTCCTTGCTGTTTGGGTCTCCACTGCTCTCTGGGTATTTTCCAAATGCTTAGCTCCAGTTTTTACTTATCATGCTCAAAGGCATTCCTATTTACCCCTACTTGGATAATTAACTGTTTCAGACCATCACTTAGGAGGAGCTAACATTGGCTCAATATAAACTGTCTCTCGGGTATCCAGCCTGGTCATGTCAGTAAATTACCAAATATTGAGTCCCAGTCCTTTCCAGAGAGAGACTTTTCTTGTTTTTGTCTTGGACATTGAGAACAGATTCTCTTCTAGAAAATACCTATCTTCTAAACTCTTTTATTACGAATATGGAATGAAGCCCTGCATAATGGTGATTGGTATTTGGAAAGCATTGAGATACATGTTGTCCTTTGTTCCTATGATTCCTTTTGCTAATTTCTGCATGGCAAGTCGTACCTGAAGAATGTGTGGCACCCAAACCTTTAAGCATTGAAATAGCTGCTGTTTTTGTGCTCTTCAAAATGAGTTTATGTTGTGGGTACACTACGTGCTAACCAACCCAGGAATGTTGTTTGTACCTCTAGTGATGCCAGACCCTACTAAGTGTTGTGTCACATTTCACTATAGGTAACCACACGGGAGTAATGGAATTCCCAGGAAATGAACAAGCACGTAGTTGTAAAAGAGATTTTTAGGCCTGATGTGCATCCTCCACAGTTTCAGAAGTATGTGGAAGTCAGGAATCCTAAGGATTATTACAGATGACACCACTGTTTTGTGATATATTAATAAATAGAGGTGGAGAACATAACACTACCAGGTCTATAGACCATCAGTGATAGCCCAGAATCTAACCATCTCTTTGAACTTTCGTCTGTAGACTTTCTCCATTCTATTAGAATAAAATGTCCTAACAAGCCAGATACGCAGATGTTCTACCACCCAGTACAAATGGAAACTGCATCCACAGGTATTTCATAACATGACTCTTCTCTGGGAGACTCCAGAGACATATCTCTGTCTCCCTTCTAAGCCATCTTCTAAACAATTCTTGTTAAAGTACCCATGCAGAGAAAACTGGGTTGTAGATGTCTTTTCCCCATAGTGGAATGGAGATTTCACTATTTTTCTATTCCCAAAAGTGCTTCTAAAATTTATATAAGATAATTTGTATTCTGAAAGTGCCTTTTAACCAAGACAACTCGGGTTCTTCCAGCAATTACAGTTGGGCAGGGGAAAACTCACATCCATCAAACGCCAAGCATGTTACTGACACAAGGCAGTGGGGACTCTCGTACATTAAAACCTCAGAATAACAGCTTGGAGGCTAGAACCTTAATCTGTCATTCTTACTGCTTCATACTTGAGGTGCTGCTAATGAACTATGCAACTAGAATGTCATACATGGCTGAATGGAAGATGTTTTCCTTGTGGGAGATCTGCATGGTCTTCCTCTTGCATTCATGAGGCAATTTTATTTTCTCACATTTGTGGTGTAATGGTTAAGGTGTTTACCTTAGAAGCACAAGGTGCAGGGTTTGATTCTCATAGGGGGAAGTTGGCTAGGCTTAAAAATGGTCCAGGAGGACAGCTAGCCTAGTAATAATATATATATAATATATGAATATATGAATCATATTTTTATATAATACAGATTAAAAACATACATTAATAGAAAAGAAAACCATGGTAAATATTTTTTAATTGTATTATGAATTTTACGTATATGGTTTCTTCTTAAAGTAACTCACTCCAGCCAGCATTACATAAATTGCTCAATTCCTGCCTTCTCTTAAATCTCACTATTCCTCCTGAACATTGGTCTGCATGTATTGCTTCCACAAATTCCATTTATTTCCTTACTAATTGCGCCTTCCATTTTCTAAAGATCTCACCTCCACTTATTTTATCTCCTTTACAATATTCAGTACTCCAGTTACATTTGGTGTAGATCCATTTTCTAGTAATTGCTTTTATGACAGTAAACTTGGGCCTTACTGTGTCTAGGTAATTCAGACCCTATCTCCCAGTGCAAAAGAATAATTTCTTTAGTTACAAACAGTTGCTTCCTCAACATTTCTGACAAAGCTTTTGGTAAGGAATTTTAATATCTGCCAACTCCTTACATTTCCAAAAAGCATGTTCCCTATTGCCTCTCTCTTTCTTATAACACCTCTAGCATTTGCTGTCTGCCTGGGGAAAATTCTGTGCTTCTGTCTGCTTGGGGTATGGAAATACCTGTGCAAACACTTCGAAGCAAAACTCCCAAACCTTCTGGAATTTGTTGCATACTTGGGAGCTATGCAGATGTCCTTCCATTGTTCCTTTTTATATTGCCTTTCCATTCTCTCTCTCTCTTTCCCAATCTTTTCGAAATTCCTCTGATTGATTTTTAAAGTTATTATGCAGTACTTTGTATACCCTACTTATTAACCCCATTTTTAACAGCAATTACTGATCTAAACTCTATTAAAAACTCTACCTGAGCTTGTCTTTCACTTTGCACACCCTATCCCTTTCGTTTTGCCTATACTGTGTAGGGAAGGAAATCTGTAGTCACCTCTACAAACATCTGCACGATCTTATCACACATTGTTACCTTTCCATCTCTAGTTATTTGCTCCCAATAATTTGGTCCCATTGCTAATTTTCTCCACTAAATTTAGATGTTCTTCATGTTTCACTGTTGCAGTCATCACACTTGGGTTAGCCTGCCAGGGGTTGTCCTCAGTCAGCCCAAATACCAAAGGCTTAATATTTCTGCATCAGTTGCTGTCACTTCAGTACTGACGTCAGGTCATCAGTCATAAAAACAGGCAGCTGATACCATTACATCAGTCTTTCTTGCCGAGTAGCCCAAAGCAAAAGCAGTTTGCACGAGTGCCGGTCAGCCACTACCTGAGTTTTCATTTCCGAAATTGAATCATCTTAAGTCTTCTAAAGCTAGGTACCCCATTGGGATTCCTTTTTTCTTGTTCTAACCAATGTCAAAAAAAGTTAATTGTCTCACCTGTGGAAAGTAAATACCACACTGAGATTTCCATTCTTACTGTGTCATCTGTTTAAGCCCAGACCACGACGTACCTCGCTGTCGGTTTTGTGCTTTGTTCAACGCCCAAACTATTCGTTGTCAGGCCCTTATTGTAGCTAAGTACTTTCGTTCTCAATCTCCGTATTCCGAAATGGCTTCAGAAGCCATTCGACTACCAGTCTTCTGAAAAAAACATAAGGATAAAGACAGAGACGGACCGCACAGGTCCAAAACCGGCGACAACGCTTCTATTAAGCTAGTCGGCAGTTCGCCGGTACTCAGTGAGGTGCTTTCGCAGCCCCTGATGGATTCGCAGGCCGTTACCGAGACCCATTCGGAGTCCGGTATGCTGCGAGATTCTTCTTTGACTATGGAACCTGCGGGTGTCTCTATCTTGGATGGGTCCGGAGCCGCTGTGCAAACACTAGCTTCTGAGGAAGCTCTTCGCACTACCGATATTTTACACAAACCAACGACTTTTGCGTCTTCAGTTCTTTCTAAAACTACCGAGATTCTAAGGCCAAGAGTACGAGCTACGCCTAGAAAACCGATGACCCAATTTCAAGTGCCTGCTTCCTTGCCACAATCTCAGATGCTTAAAATGGCAGAAGACCTGATCATGTTGATTAATGGAAGCCAGCCTTCCCCTGCTAAAAGAAAGAGAGACTTGTTCCCCAGCAGCTTTATCTGACCAAGAGTCCGACTCTGAGGTTTCTGATTATGAAGACATGCCCTTACCTGCCTATGAGGATTCAGATGCAGAGGAGTCCATTCCTTCTGCCTCCCCTCCAGAGGATTTTTCTTTTGGTGAAACCCTACATACTTTGAGAGAGCATTTCCATTGGGAATGCCAGGATTATCCTCAGTCCAAAAAGAGACTCGGGGAATTTTTAGATCTACCACAGCACAGACCCTTAGCTATCCCTCCTGTTCTGGATGTTGTGGATGATGTCTTTATGGAATTCAGTCTAACTCTGGACAGGGATTCACAAGCTTTAGACAGATGGGGTAAAAAAGTGTACACCTCTGCAACACTCGCCATTAGAGCATTAAATTGTCAGTTCCACATGCTGAAATACCACTAACGTACTATGGAACTTATTAAGCAAAAATTATCTACCTTTCCTGACTGTGCAGAAAATAGAGAATTACAGGAGCTTATGCATTCTGAAAGCTAAGTCATTAAGCATACCCTGCAATGTGGGTTTACATGGATGTTGTTTTGTCTGTGTAGTGAGATCCAAATACATTTATTGTAGGAAATAACACATGATAGAAACACCTCTAAAATAGATTTGTGACTTGCCAAACATGAATTCCTTAAAGGCCTGATCTATTCCTCCAGTTCTTGAAGCTTTAGAAGACAATGCTGTTGCTTCTTCTCTGGATTATCAACCTCTGCACTTAGAAAAGACTTTATATGGTGCCAGATTTATGAATTTATTTTTAGGAACTCCATTGATGGTCCCAACTATCAAAATCTGTCTGCAATGGAAAAAAGACAGCAGGGCCTTTGACAGATGTGTGAAAATTGTGTATGTCTATTCCACATTGGCTTTTAGAGCATTGAACTGACAGACACTTGGCAAAGTATTTAATTTCCATTTTTGCTAACATGTAACAGTCCATAGCTAACTTTCCTGCTTCTGACATTCAGACTATTTTGTCAAACATGATCATTTTAGTTTCCCAGGATACCAAATACTCAGTGTGCAGAAGATGCAGTGAATGCTGTGTCGAGCTACAGCCACAGAGACAGTGATGCAATGACATGCCTGAGTCAGAATCCAGACTTCTGAAGATGCCAATGCCCCTCTGAAGAAATAGTTACCTTTCAGGAATTTCTTGACTGAGGTTGTTAAAATGTCAGTGGAGAAGATTAATGCAGGGTGGGGGTCAAACAATGCTTCTGCCCCCTGTTTCAAGTCATGAGAGAAAATATCCTTCAAACCCTGGACCTTTCTTTTGGAAGCCCTTCAGACCTGCTCAGCAAAAATCCACAAAGCAGCAATTCATCAAAAGTGGCGAGGTGATTCAGAAAAATAAAAGTAATGGATGTCAAGTATCTTCCCTACTTAACAAAAATGCATAACTACCTTTGGTCCTCATACCCCTCCCCACCTAGGGCATCCTCCCAAGCTTGTAGACACTCACTCTCATTCCTTACATCTTTAAAGACATCATCGGATTCTTGGCTACAAATTGCAGTGGGCCTCTCTTCATCTACAGTAAGGGATCCCTGTACCCAGAAGAACCAAACTTACTTGTTTCTCCAAAATGGTGTTACAAAGGTGGTGGTCTTCCCAACATGAAAAAGGCCTTGATTCAAGTGTTATTTTCCAAGTAAGGAGACCAGTTTTGGAAATATTGGTTCTGAATGTTATTTTCATTGTTCCAAAGTTAAAAATGTTAACTTTGCAGTCTCTTTTCCCTCTTCCTCCATCCAATGCTTGCTTAGTCATTTTAGACCTCAGTGATACCTATCTTAACATACCGTAGTCACAAAGACCACATATGTTATCTAAGGTTCTTTATTTTGGCCTTTCACTTCACCTCTTTGACATTTTTTTTCTATTTATCACTTCAGGGGCATTCACAAAATATCTGGCTCCAGTCACTGCTTTCTGCATACTGCAGGGAATTCACATTTATCCCTACCAGGATGATTGCCTCATTCTGACAACAACTGTTTTAAGACATTCTAGCATCCCTTCTCTTAATGAATCTTTTTTGTAGTCTACAATTCAGGCTGAATCTAGAAAAGTCCTCTCTGGTCTCTTCTCACAGGTTAGTTTTTGTAGGCTATCTTCTAGACACCACACAGTTGATAGCCTACCTCCCTCCACAGAACATGCCCTCCTGTCATCAGCAGTTACTAAATCTAGCTTGCCAAAACAGTTCCACTGCAAGGTAGTTCCTCAGAGCTCTGGTTACATGGTGTCTTCTAGCCAAATGATTCCTTTAGCCAGACTCCACATGAAAAACATTCAGTGTTTTTGAACCCAACACACACATCCCCTAGACTTCTCTATCCCTGTCCTAGAATTCATCAAGGAGGATTGCCTCTAATGGGCCATTCAAGTCTAGCAGAATCCAGGGTCACCCTCTCCCCCCTCCACATTTCAACTTAAGCAATTTTCAACAAATGCCTCAGATTTTGGATGGGAGACCATGCCCCAGTGTATCGCAGTCCAGTATGTGAGAACTTAATTTCAGGCACAAGCACAAAATCTCAAATAAATGATGGCTCTGAGAAAGGCTGTCAAGGCACTGAATAGTCTTTGGACACTGAGACTATTGTTCTACATAAACAAGGGGTAATGAGGTCCTTCCCCATCTCTAAATTAACCAAGGTTGCTTGGGTGCTGGCAGTTCAGTACTGTCTCGCCCTACAAGAAACCTACATTCTCTCATAGCAGAAAACAATCGTACACTCATTATGCTGATCCAGAACAGACCCTCATGAGTGGATGTTATGCACAGAGAAGATTTCAGAAGATTGTCCAGCAAAAGAAAACTCCTCAAGTAGATGTCTTTGCTTCCATTCACAACAGGCAGTTTTGTACCATGACACCTTGCAGAAAAGCCTGGAAAACTGATGCCATTTCTTTCCCATGGATGGTAATGTTCCTTTAACCCTTCCCTTATTTCCTCTGATAACCAGAGTCTTGCTAAAGATAGAGGAGCTCTTTGAAGATGCTTCTGGTAAAATCTTTGTGGCTCAGGCAATACTGATTAGTTCTCGTCATGCACCTGGCCATAGGCAAATATCAAAAACTTCCTCATAGTCCAGACCTACTCACACAGGACTTCATGGATAATAAGCTTTTGATCCCATTTAGGTATCTGTTTTCAGACGAGGCTACAACACCTGCTACTAGGAAATTATGTGTAGCCAAATGTTGGAGATCTTTTTAATTGGTGCAGTGGTAGAGATCAAGATCCATTCCATGCAGGGGCTCATCTTTCATCAGTTTCTAGTTGCCTGCACTTGGATGCAATCCCCCTTTCCTTTTTCTTCCCCAGATCTTAGGTTTAGCTTCTCCAAAACAAAACTATCTCCCCTCGAATCTACAGCCAAGTTCTTCCTTGAAATTTCTTACTTGGAAGACAGCTTTACTCATTGCACTGATTTAGCTAGATGAACACGTTAGCTGCAAGTCCTCATGTCTTCAGAGCCCATTCTGACTTTAGATAAGGACAAGGTATCACACAGAGCCAACCCTACCTTCATTCCCAGAATAGTTTGATTTTTTTAAATCAGTCCATTCACCTCCCTGTGTTGTTCCCTGAACCAAAAAATGGAGGGAAGAGAATTCTTCATAACTTGATTTTTTACAGGCAACTTGGGTACTATCTCTGCAAAACTAAAGGTTTCAGAAAGTTGGACCAATTCTTTTATTTCCTTTGATGGCAAGAAAAAAGGACAGAAAAGCATTTATAAGTCGCTAGATGTTCTTTGTATTTCACTGTTGCAGTCATTACATTTGGGTTATCTGCTTGCAGTGGCCCTCAGTCAGCCTGATTAACAAAGTCTTGGGTCCTGTGTCGGATGCTGTCCCTTCTTCCATGACGTCAGGTCGTCAGGGGTATAAAAAATGCAGCCGACGCCATTACATCAGTCTTTCTTGCCGTGCCCGAAGCAGAAACAGTTCACAAGTGCCGGTCGGCCGACTCCTGAAATTTTCGTTTTCGAGTTTCAGCACTGAAGTCATCAACTGAAGCTATGTACCCCATTGGGAAAACTTTTTCTTGCTCCTTACCGATGTCAGTAAAAGTTAATAATTGCATTACTTGTGGAAAGCAAATACCTCACAAAGATTTTCATTCGTATTGTATTCCTTGCCTGGGACCTGACCACGATTTACCTTGCTGTCTATTTTATGCTTTATTTAATCAGCGCACTACCCGTCATCAGTATATTTCCGCCTCTAAATATTTCGGTTCTCGGGTTAATTATCCAGAATTGTCATCGGTTAGCTATCCGACTACTGGGATTCTGAAAAAACGCAAAGGTAAAGACAGAGACAGGCCGTCTAGGTCCAAAGCTGCCGACGACACTTCTAAGCCAGTCGCTAGTTTGCCGGTACTCGGTGAGGTGCTTTCGCAGCCCCTGATACCCGCTGTTTCTGATTTGCAGGCCTCTACTGAGACCCATTCGGAGTCCGGTATGCCACGAGATGCTTCAACTGTGGAGCCTGCAGATGTCTCTATCTTGGATGGGTCCGGAGCCGCTGTGCAGGTACCGGCTTCTGAGGCAGTATTCAGGCCTACGGACTTGCATATTAAACCGACGCCTCCTTCTTCATTTAGGCCTAAATCTTGAGCCATGCCTAAGAAACTGATGCCCAGGCCGCATGCTCAGGCCTCTATGCCTAAAAAAACAAATAAGAATGGCTGAAGATCTTATAACTTTAATCAGGGGAAGCCAACCTCCCCCTTCTAAGAGACCTAGGACTGAAGTTGTTTATGAATCTTCTGACCAGGATTCTGATTTTTCTGATTCTTCTGATGATCTGGATTTGCCCTTATCTACTTATGAGGATTCTGATGCAGAGGACTCTATTCCCTCTGCTTCCCCTCCAGCAGATTTTTCTTTTGGTGAAACCTTACATAATCTAAGGGAGCATTTCCACTGCGAAAGCCAGGATATTTCTGATTCAAAAAAGAGGCTTAGGGATTTCTTACTCCTGCTCAGCATAGGCCTTTAGCTATACCTCCTGTACTAGACATTGTTGATGATGCCTTTTCGGAATCTAGTTTGGCCCCTGATTCTTTGCCTCCTGCTCCCAGAAAACCTGACAGATATTACAGGGTTTCTGATTCACACAAGTTTCTTTTTAAAAATCCTACTGCGGATCCAGAGACTATTTCACAGGGACCCAAAGGCATTAAGGTTTCTACTCCTAAAAATCCTACCCCTTCTGATAGAGACTCCAGGGCTTGGATAGATGGGGTAAGAAGGTTTACACTTCTGCAACCTTGGTCATTAGGGCTTTAAACTGCCAGTTTCATATGTTAAAGTATCAACAACATGTTATTGGGTTGCTTAAACAGAAAATGATGTTGATTCCTGACTTTGCTGAAAATAAAGAATTACAGGATTTAATGCATTCTGCTGAACAGGTTGGTAAACATACTTTGCAATGTGGATTTGATTCATTAGTCGCCTGTTGCAGGGCTGCAGTTACTGGGTCTGTGCTGAGAAGCCATGCTTGGCTGGAGCAATCTTTGCCTGATCATGTTAAAGCTAAACTGTTAGATGCTCCCTTAAATCAGGAGCGCCTGTTTGGCAACAAAGATGAGGAAGTTCTTAAAAAGATGGAAGATAAAGCTAAATCTATGCAAACTGTTAAAGATTTCTTGCAAGTTCAGCCTCGTAGATTTGGTAGGCATTGGCCATCTTAAGAATTGTTCCTTTCCAGCCCCTTCCAGGTCTTCTCAAGTCAAACCCAGACACAGCAAAAACCCCAGTTTTCAGTCCCAGGGGACACACAAGACTAAGCAGTGGAGGATTTCCTCACCCAAATCTGGGAGTAGTAAGACTCCCCCCTATGGAAAACTGTCTCAATGACTTGTTCCTAAAACTTCCAAGCACTTTACAACTGAATGCTCCTTTAGGCGGAAAGATTGGTCTGCAGGCCAAAAACTGGGAACTCATTACCCAGGACAAATGGGTTTTAAATATAGTGTCCCAAGGATACAGATTTCACTTCCACACATTACCAACACCAAGCGGGTGGCCAGATCTACCCCCAAATCAGTGGGCAGAGGCCCAAAATCAAGTTCTCTCTCTCTTAATCATGGGGGCTATTCAGTTGGTACCAGAAGAGGAAAAGGGACAAGGTTTCTATTTGAGACTTTTCCTGGTACCCAGAAAAGGCAATACATGGGGTCCTATCCTGGACCTTTCTACTCTAAACACCTTTCTGGTGATTCCAAAATTCAAAATGCTGACACTTCACCAGCTGCTTCCTATGCTAGGCAAAGATGCATGGTTGGCAACACTAGACTTAAAAGAAGCATACCTGCACATCCCTATCAGGGAGTTTTGCAGAAGATACCTACACTTCAAAGCAGGCTACATACTCTATCAGTTCTCTGCACTGCCCTTTGGCTTATCTACTGAGCCCAGGGTGTTCACAAAGTGCCAAGCTCCAGTCATTGTATTTTGCAGGCAAAGAAATATTCAAATATACCCATACCTGGACGATTATCTAATTCAGGCTTAAAGCCAGGACATGCTTTTGAATCATCTGTCCTTTGTTCAAAAGGTGCTGACTTGTCTGGGGTACACCGTAAACGAAAATAAATCACACCTGGTACACTGTCAACAAATTATATTCCTGGGAGCAAGCTTGAATACGACTTCCCAGATGGCTTTCCTCATGCCAGAGAAACAGATTAATTTGACAACCTACTTCAAACAAGTGGCCACAAAAACCAATGATTCCTGTCATACCTTGCCTATGTTTAGAGTTCCTTTGGTGGGCAGAGGCCTGCCACCAAAACATTGGGCTACCATTCACACTATCCCCTGCCACCCAAACCTTAACAACAAATGCATCAGACTGTGCATGTGGGGCTCACTTGGCAGGGAAGTGCATTCAGGGCAAATGAGACCCAACTCAAATGCACCTGCACATAAATCAAAAGGAAATGTTAGCTGTACAGAATGCTCTGACAGCCTTCAAGGGCCACATTTTTCCAGGACAACTAATGGTAAAGACGGACAACACCACTGTCATGTGGTACATAAACAAGCAGGGGGGTACACATTTTTACCCCTTGTGCAGGCTAACCATGGCATTGTGGAACACAGCCTTGTGCTATCAAGTGAATCTACAAGCTCAATTCCTGCCAGGAAAACTAAATACACTGGCAGATGGACTAAGCAGAAACCTCATGGACCCACACGAGTGGAAACTGGAACCAAGGATTTTCAACATGTTGACAAGCAAGTGGGGGAGCCCAGATATAGACCTGTTTTCCACCCCCTAGAACCATCAAGTGGACAAATTTTGCACAAGGATTCCCCACAAGCTAGCTTGGAACGTGGATGCTCTATCCTTCAGCTGGAAAAACCTATCTGTTTATTCCTTTCCTCCTCTGTCTCTGCTCTCCAATGTGCTACTAAAGATCAAACAGGACAAGCCAAGGACAATTTTAATTGCACCAGACTGGCCACACCAACACTGGTACCACCTCTTGTGCAGTGTGTCACGCTTGGCCCCATGGCACCTGCCTCAGACTGCTTCCCTGTTGTCTCAACAGGAGAACCAGATTCTGCACCCTCAGCTGCAAGCCCTGAACCTAGCAGCCTGGCTAATTACCTAATCTCTCCTTTACCATCCCTCAGTAAATCAGTGATGGATATCATTTTAGAGACAAGGAGGCCTAGTACTAGAAAATCTTATGCTGCAAAATGGAAAAGATTTTGTGCCTGGAATCAATCTCAAGGGATGAGTGCAGCAGTGCCCAATTTACCTCAGATTCTGCAATACTTGACTGAGATGCTTCATAAGGGCTTGTCCTTTTACTCCATCAAAATTCATGCCTCAGCCATTTCAGTTCATTACAGCACAGAGCCTCCCCTCTTCTCTCACCCACTGCTCAGGCAGTTCCTCAGAGGGGCCAAAAATTTAAGGCCACCCAGTAGAGCTCCAACTCCAGCCTGGGACCTTAACTTTGTCTTGAAGAAACTCACTCTTCCTCCTTTTGAGCCAGCTGCTTCTGCAGATTTAAAATTCCTTTCCTGGAAAACAGCTTTCCTTTTAGCAATCACTTCTGCAATAAGGGTATCTGAATTACAGGCTCTTATGGCAGTGGAGCCTTTCATCATCTTTCATGCGGACAGGGTGTCCCTCAGCACCAATCCCTCCTTCATGCCCAAGATGGTATCCAGTGTGGCTCTTAATCAGTCCATTCATTTGCCTAACTTCTTTCCTAACCCACAGAACAAAGGAGAATGGATACTGCACTCCTTAGATATGCACAGACAGCTTAGATTCCACTTGGACAGGACTAAACCTCAAAGAAAATCTGAACAACTGCTGGTGGCATTTGCTGTAGGGACAGAGGGGAAAGCTATTTCAAAGCAAACCATTTCAAAATGGATAGGCCACTGCATTCATTTCTGCTATAAGCACCATGGAAAACCTATCCCACAGGGAGTCAGACCCCATTCAATCCGGGCTGCATCTGCCTCTACATCCTTTCTCAGGGGCGTCCCTACAAGGGACATCCTAGAAGCTGCTACCTGGAGTTCTGTACATACTTTCACCAAACATTATCATTTGCCAGTTTTCTCTAAATCCAGAGCTGGCTTTGCCACTGCAGTCTTGCAGGATCTTATAGGTGGTCCTAATTCTATTTAAATTCCTCATCCCAAACTTAGCTTTGGGAATCTACCCAAATGTGATGACTGCAACAGTGAAACACGAAGAACATAGTACAGTTGTGTACACTTACCATAAATGTAGATGTTCGAGTGTATTCACTGTTGCAGTCCTGGTTACCCTCCCTCCAGCCCCCTTTCTTCTTTTGGCTATACATCTACTCTCCCTTACTATGCTTAAAAAGCTTTTTGGTGTATTTGCTTTTTTGTTGGAGGTATATCCTTGTAATTATAGATTTTATTGCTTTCCATTATGGGGGCACCTGACATCTGGGGCAAGAAAAACTGATGTAATGGCGTCGGCTGCATGTTTTATACCCTTGACGACCTGATAAGAAGGGACAGCATCCGACGCAGGACCCAAGACTTTGTTAATCAGGCCGACTGAGGGCTACTGCAAGCAGATAACCCAAATGTAATGACTGTAACAGTGAATACACTCGAACATCTACATTATTGGTAAGTGTACACAACTGTACTTTCAGGCTGTTCATTTCTGTTTTTTTTTTCATCATGCTGGTCTTTCCCTGGCAAGGGTGGGAGTCTTTGCCAGTTTTTTTCCTTTTTTCTACTATGATGTTTTACTAGTGCACATACTTTTGCTAAGGTACTAGACTTCAACTTCCTTCTTTGACAAAGAAGCTGTGATCCTTGATGCCCGTACGCCCTTCTTATACTAGCAGGCTTGCCTGCTGGAGAGGACGTACAATGCACAAGGAAGGCATCCAAAGCTTTAGTAGACTGGACAGCCAAAATGCTTGGCTGGATATGTCCTTAAAAGCTATATGCTACTGCAGTAGTGATTTATTTAAACATCTACTGTTTTGCTAAGCTAAGTAATACAATTGTACTGTCTATAATACTTGGTTGAGCTGTTAAGAAACTTGTGTGACAATTAGCTCAACAACTAAAGAATGGCTGGAAATTAGATAATTCAAATGCCTGTTGCTGCATACTGTGGGTGGAAAAGCATGGAAATTAGCATGAAAGGAGTCAGACTATTCAGAATTAGAACTTTTGTTCATTTTCATCTTCACTACATCTTCGTCTTCATAATTTCTTCACAATGATCACTTCATCTGCACTGCCACAGCATCATCCTCTTTATCATCACCATCAACAGCAACAACAGTCTGCCTATATGTTTTTTTTTCTTTTGTATTTTTTATGACTCACAAGACATTTCAGCTACTTTTCTCTTTGTCTCCCTTTATATACAAGGCTGGGCATGTTTCACATTGAGCTAAGTAGACAACAGGCAGAAGAACAATCACTTTAATTAAGGTTCATTTGTTTTATGGAAATCCAGCGTAAAGGTGTATGAACTATTAGCCATAAACTTACAATATTTACAGAACCCACAGCAAATGTATCTCTAGCTCCTTTTGATAAAATGTCATGAAAACCAGTGGCACCAGCCTTTCAAGCAAAAACTTAAAAATCACGTGCAAGTGATTTTTTTTTTAATTTCCTTTTTGCTGTAATTATGCTGTCATGTAAAGTGGGTTTTCTGATTTTAAAATGCATAGTTTTTACCTTGGTTACTTGAGTGGAATTGTTTTAAGTACAGTAAACTTGTGATGTTCTGTAGTCCTATCTCGCCTTCATTCTTACATATGAGATCGGAACTGATCCTCGGCTCTGACTCAGCCTTTTTACAAGCTGGAAGTCTTCTAGTTGGCTCATGGCTAGGTAGGGATCCCATGGTGCACCAGTACAATCCCCAGATCTCGTTTGCCGCATCAACGAGTTTGGTTGTGCTTCTCCTTGGCTGTGGCTAAGTTTTTAAAATGTATTCAAATTTCTGGGATTATTCTCCTGTGTTACCTTTGATATAGTGTTATATAACTCTGTATAGTCATAGTTAGTGTAGTTTGCGAGTTAGAATAGTTAGTGTTTATTAGTGCGCCATTTGTGTGTAATTTCTTTAGTACAGTTGGCCTTTTGCCTTTATAGTACTTGGTATCCTGTGTGCCACTTTTCTCTTGTTAATAATTAGATATTAGTAATTGTAGGTGCCTTTTGCACTCAGACTGTGTGTGTGTTGTTAAATAATCATAAGTCTTAACTTTTTTGTGGATTTCCGCTTGCTATTTTTATTAGTGTTGCAAACAGAATGAGGTTCTGTTCACCTTGTGCTGTAAATTCTAAAAATTTACACTTTATTCGTGTTTTGTGTGTGCGCGATTCTTTCTAATTGTTCTATTCCCCCTAGGTCTGTTTTAGTTAGAAGACCTAGTTTCCCGTTCTTTATTCCTGCCAGGGCTAGGCCCGTTTAACTTAGAGGACCTAGTCCTCATGGTGTCTTTTTACCGTTCCTGTAGGGCTAGACCCGTTTAAGTTGGAGGACCTAGTCCTCCCTTTTTTCTTCTTCTGTGTGCGTGTGTGAGCTCATCTTCTGTGAGAATGTCTAAAGAAAGCAAGGACCATAAGCCATCTGGCTTTAAAAAATGCATAAAATGCTCACAGATGATGTCTGTAATGGATGGCCACAGTAACTGCGTTTACTGTCTTGGGGCCATCCACTTACAGGAAACTTGCTTATTTTGCCACTCTTTCAGTGCTAGGGTTTTGCAAGAAAGAAAAAATAAGCTCATCCTAAAAGGTCTCCTAAAACCTTCCTTTGAGGAAGATCTGGCTAGTTCTTCCTCCTCTGCTAGATCTCAGGGATCTAAAAAGAAAAATTCCAAGTCCTCTAAGAGGCCCTCCCCGGCACCAGCTGGTGTCTCGGAGCCGCCTCTTAAAATTACTAAGTCTGACAAATCCACTGTCTCATCGGCTCCACAGAGTTCGGAGCTGATTGAGAGTTGTAGTACTGTTATTACAGGGTCGGTGCCAAGTACTTCGACCTCTAAGAGTATTTTATGGAGCCGGTCTATGTAACCTCTACCGGTCTCCCCTACATTGAAGTCACCGAGTTCCGCTCTGAAACTCTCTGTGCCGTCCGTGGTGTCTAGGAGCCGAAGCTCCCCGGTCGGCCATGACAGGGACGTTTGGAACCGAACCTCTTCGTTGCCGAGTCTCCCTCTCGGCGCATCTGCTATGGTGAGTTCAGATCCTGCATCTAACTTGGAGCCGATGGCTCTGGAACCAATGGCATCCTTGGAGCCGAGCAGGTCTTCAGAGCCGGAGAGGTCAGCATTCAAAATGATGAGGAGTGTGCTGTCCTGATCTTCAGCTCCTACCAGGGGTACCGACAACCCCTAGGGCAACTACTTCTGTCTCAGCTCTTACTCTCTCCTTGGAGAGCAGAGACCCGCAGCCTCAGGAGCCACCGACCGATGGCCCCCACTCTTCCGAGAACTCCCCGGGATATCCTTCTGAGGAGCCCCATGGAAGAGAACATGCAAGAGGAAGCATGTAGACTCCCAGGATGAGTCTCTGACCTCTGACACTGACCTCGAGGAGTCAGAAGGGTCCCCCAAGTCATCCTCTGATGATGTCTCCTTCGTAGACATCCTGGAAATACTTAAGCAGAGGTGCGGCTGTCCCACTGTCATCCCTTCTGATGGAGTCAGTGTACCTGAAGGCTTTCTGGTCTCAACCTTCAGCCTCTTGGGTGTCTCCACCCTTCGACAAACTGATGGAGCTAGTTAGTCGAAAGGTGTGGGATACTCCTGTTGCCATGGAGCCAGTCCCCAGGAGACCAAATAAGTTTCTTTCTGCGCCCTCAGAAAAGGAATTTTTGTCTAAAGGTGTTCCCGTAGATGCCATGGTGGTGGTGGCGGCCACTAAGAAGGAGCTAGCAGAAACTTCTTCTGTTCATCTGTCGAATAAGGAGTCTCGAACAATGGACATATAAGGAAAGCGTATCTTCTCTTCAGCCGCATTTACCCTCAGATCACTGAACTACCTTACACACTTCACGAGGCTTCAGAGATCTCCTTAAGGAGTTAGGAGATTCTCTACAATGTACATGTACTGAGGGAGTCACTGACAAGGTGTCTGCCCAGTTTTCCACCTTGAACTCTATCATCATCTCGTCCACGAGGCTCATCTTGTATGCAGCCGATGGAGCGAGTAGATCACCGGGTTCAGGAATTCCCCTAAGGCATCATTCCTGGATCCGTTTGTCTAATTTTGCGGAACTGTTCAAGTCTACTTTTACCAGCGCCCCCTTCGATGGTTCCTCATTGTTTGGACCCAAGGTAAAGTACACTCTCACCTGGTGCGAGCAAGAAGGAAAAACACTCTGTGCCGTGGAAGTACATTTTACTGTACCTTCTAGACCATACCGTAAGGGTCAGAGGGGTGGTAAAATGTGGTTCAAGAAGTCCCAGAGGTTTTTCCAGGCTGCACAGGGTGACTCCTCCTTCAGAGGCAGAGGAGGAGGAGGAAATGGTAGACGTCGCCCTAGAGGTAAGGGCGGACCGCAAAACCAGGGAGGTCGCGATTCCTTTCTGGGCCGTCCTTATCAGTGCTCCTGATGTGGGGCCCAACTGCGCTTCTCTGGGGCCGGTCGGGGGTCGGATTTCTTTGTATCCAGAAGCCTGGCTAAGTATCACTCAAGACAAATGGGTACAAAAAATTATTACCAGAGATTATGACATACCCTTTTCTCTTCCACCTTTTGTTCCCAAGAGGATCCCGGATGTTCCATCCAGTCACAGGGATCAGGCAGCTGTGGTGGACAACAAGTTGCTGGCAAAAAGAGTCATCCCAACTGTCTCAGCAGATCAAATAGGATCTGGAACTTACTCCAGATTCATTTTAGTACCAAAACATACAGGGGACTGGAGGCCCATCTTGGACCTCAGCAGATTGAGCAAATCAGTAAAGGAGGGCAAGTTCCGGATGGTGACACTGCAGTCTATACTCCCATTATTAGGGAAAGACAATTGGATTTGCTCAATAGATCTCCAAGATGCCTACTACCACATAAAAATGGACAGGCCATTGAGGAGTCATCTACGCTTCCGGCTGGGAGCTAGTCATTACCAGTTTCGTGCTCTGCCCTTTGGTCTCACCACAGCCCCCAAGGTGTTCACCAAGTGTATGGCAGTAGTAACAGCTCACCTAAGACATTGAGGATTCCAGGTGTTTCCGTATCTGGACGACTGGCTCCTGACCGCCCCCACCAGGCATCTACTTCTTCAGACCTGGAACACTACCATTCAGCTTTGTGCCCAGTTGGGAATTTCTATAAATTGGGAAAAATCTGCCTTATTCCCCTCTCAATCTGTGATTTTTATAGGCGCAGAGATAGACACAGTAGACAAGTTGGCTCGTCTTCCTGTAGAAAGGGCACAGAATCTGGTTCTTCAAATTCATTGTCTTTTCCCCTTACGAAAGGTCAAAGCTAAGACTATTCTGCAGCTTCTAGGGACCATGGCTTCCACCATATTACTAGTGCCACTAGCTAAACTACACATGAGGATTGTTCAGTGGCTCCTGTCGTCTCAATGGTCTTTTCAACACCTACCATTATCTTATCACATACTGCTGCCAGACTCTTGCAAGAAGGACCTCATTTGGTGGACTCTACCCAATCAGTTAACCACGGGCACTTCATTTGTTCCTCGCCAACCCATTGCCACTGTCACCACGGATGCCTCACAGATAGGGTGGGGGGGGTCATAATCTAGGCAGGACGGTCCAAGGCACATGGCAAGCTCACATGGCTCACCTATATATCAACGTTCTAGAGATGAGGGCGGTGCTCCTGGCGTTGCAAGCACTTAACGACCTTCTGCATCTGGGGGCTGTTGTAATACAATCAGACAACATGTCAGTACTATGGTATAGCAACAAACAGGGCAGAACCACATCTTACCCACTCTGTCGAGAGGCTATTCGAGTTTGGAAATGGGCGATATCTTCCTAGCGTTTTCTGGTGGCAACGCACATTCCAGGGGCAACCAACGTGATAGCTGACAAACTCAGCTGGGCAATCCTGATGCCTCATGAGTGGTCTCTGAAATAGGACATAGCGGAGCAGATTTTCTACAAATGGGGGACAGCCTTGCTGCGATCTCTTTGCCAGCCTGATCAATGCCAAGTGCAGCAGCTACTTCTCCCTCATCCCCCCTACAGGGGAGTCACCGTGAGACGCACTTGTTCACGATTGGCCCCTGGAGCTTCTTTATGCTTTTCCTCCCTTTCCTCTCATACCCAAGGTTATTCAGAAAGTGAAACGGCTGGGTAGCAAACTGATCCTCATTGCTCCTTAATGGCCTCGTCAGATTTGGTTCCCCTTTCTTGGGCCTCTTCTCCTAGACGATTCTTGGATTCTGGACCCAGTACCAGATCTCTTGACTCGCATGTCAGTATCGCTTCATCTCTCATTACAAACCCTCAATTTGACAGCGTGGCTGTTCCAGTTCTATTCCTAGTCAGGCTTCACGACTTCTTACCCTTTGTGACTCATATCCTTACATTCTCCCATAAACCTTCTGCTAGCAGAGTATATTCCAGTAAATGAAGGAGATTCTCTATCTGGGCGGAGAAAAAGAATGTTGACCCTCATACCACCTCCATTCCAGTTGTTTTGGAATTCTTGTCTGAGGTTTTCCACCAGGGATCTGCTGCTGCCACTATCAGGGTTCAATTGGCAGCGATTTCAAATTTTCATCTAGGCATCCATGATTCTAGTCTGATGTCACATAGGCTGTGCAAAACTTTCTTTAAAGGTGCCACTTTAAGACCTCCCTTTCTAGAACCTGTTGCTTCATGGGATTTAAATTTTGTGTTATCCAAATTGACTTCTCTGCCCTTTGAGCCTTCTCATTCATCCCCTTTGAAATTTCTATCTTGGAAGACTTTGTTTTTGGTGGCTATAACGTCGGCCAGACGAGTGTCAGAGTTACAAGCATTGTCTGTAAAACCCCCTTGTTTGATTTTTCACAAAGACAGAGTATCTCTTCGTACTAATCCTTCCTTTGTCCCCAAAATCTGTTCCCATGCTACTTTGAATCAATCCATAGAACTTCCGGTGTTCTTTCCAAATCATTCCAACGCAGCTGAATGCAGATTTCATCAGTTGGATGTCATAGACAATTACGTTTTTATTTGCACCGGACTAATGATTTCAGAAAATCAGATCAATTATTTATTTCCTTCTCCGAATCCGGATCAGGTTTACCAATTTCCAAAGTAACACTCTCAAATTGGATTTCTAGCTGTATAGTTTACGTTTTCACCTCTGAGGGTAGACCTTTACCCTTCAAAATCACGGCTCATTCTGCGAGATCTCAGTCTACCTCTGCAGCCTTTCAAGCCAGGGTCGCACTTGATAACATTTGTGCAGCAGCAACTTCGGCTACCCCTCACACTTTTATTACTCACTACAAATTGGATTTAACATCCAGGGGTAGAGCATCCTTTGGTTTCACAGTACTCAGGAGTATTTTTCTTTGAGCCACCCAAGAATAAGATGCTAGGGACGCTGCCCTATATGTAAGAATGAAGGCGAGATAGGACTACAGAACATAAAGAAGTTATGTACTCACCATAATGTTCTATGTTTGTAGTCCATATCGCCCTTCATTCTTATGAACCCACTCTCCTACCCCCATCCTGGAAGTACCAGGAGACAGAAAAATATTATCATTATTTTATGGAGACCTTTTAGTATTGGCTTCTTTCTGTATGTTTGTTATTATTTCTCATAGTTAGCAGCAAACAAGATCTGGGAATTGTACTGGTGCACCATGGGATACATACCTAGCCACAAGCCAACTAGAAGACTTCCAGCTTGTAAATAGGCCGAGTCGGAGCTGAGGATCAGCTCCGATCCCATATGTAAGAATGAAGGACGAGATGGACTACAAACATTTAACATTATGGTGAGTACATAACTTCTTTTTTGTATTTACTTTAGGCTGAGCAGTTGTCCAGTTATTTCCCGAATCAATGTTATTTGATCTCTCCTTTGGATGATGCAGTTGTTGGACAGTTTGTAGTGGGTAGGTTTTTCTGTAGTCTGTAGCAGATTTCACTACTTAAATGTAGCACAATCAATTGGCCATTTATTTGGTCAATCAGATGATAAATCAGTTAAATGCAGTTACCTGGTAGTGTGAATATTGGTTCTAGGTGATGGTCATTGCTGATATCATATAGTGGGTTGATGTGGATGACTTTCAAATAAAACCAGAATTCAGCAGGATAAGATTCTGAAAGTGCATAGTGGTTGGCATACAGTACAATAACGTAAATTTCACATTATTGGTTGTCTACTATCAGGTAATCAATTTTAGGAAGAAAAGTAAGAGTATGTAAATCTTCTCCCTGAGAGGCCTAAAGTAAAGGGTGTTTATGTTGTGGATTGAAATGATTAGTGCTGGATTGACAAGTTTTGGAATACTCTGCGCATCCATGAAAATGAAGGTATAATGAAGATGATGAAAATGTAATGAAGATAATAATGAAGATGTAGTGATGTCAATGAGTATTAAAGATAGAATTGAAGATTACGATGATGATGCACTGATGGTGAAAATGAAGATACGATGATGCAGTGACATTGCACATGAAGTGTGATATATGTGAAGAAGTTATGAAGATGCAGTTATGCCAACAATGTCGACAGAGATGAAGATGACACTGATGCTGACAGTGATGAAGCTGACAATGATATTGATGGACATGCAGTGACATTGCAAATAAAGATACAATAAGTATGACAAAGAGGCAATGAAGGTGACCGCAAAGATGATAGTGAAAATACAGTAAAAATCACAAAGACATCATTGAAGATACAATGAGGATGACAAAGTTGATGATCTTGAAGATGACAATGATTAAGATGAGGATGATAGTGCTAATGAAGATGGTGAAGAGGAGGCCTATATGACGCTGACAAAAAAGAAGTAATGAAGATAAAATTAAAATGATGCAATGAAGATGACAGATGAACACTTGTTTTCAGCCTCCCTCTTTAGGGCAAGAAAGCACTGAACTTAACCACCGCTATGTCCTTCTTACACTAGCACCACTGTACTTTTGTCTTGCCTTAACCCATTAAGCTGTCTACTTAGCAGATTAGGTCATGGCTACAATTTGGCTCTCACAAAACAACAAAGTGCAAAGATGTCTCATCATCTATGTGTGGATGATTTAAACCTATGTTGTTCATCAGATGAACTGAAAGCACAACTGCAAATGGGTAAAACTTTCTTAGATGATATAAGAATGTTATTTGGTCTTGATAAATGTGCAAAAGCAACCTTTAAAGCAGGAAAGCTGCAGCACCAAGAAAATATCAGTCTGGGACAGGAATGTAAAATAAAAGAACTTGAGCAAGAGGAAATGTATAAATATTTGGGAATCGATGAAGAATCAACAGTAAAACATGAACAAATGCAAACAAAACTTAGGGAAATTTTAGAAGACTAAAATTAATACTGAAAACAGCCCTGACATCTAGGAGCGAAGTCCAAGCTGTAAACCAATTTGCTCTTTCTGTTCTAACTTACAGTTGTGGGGTGACAGACTGGCCCTAAAAGGTATTGGATCGGTTGGACAGGAGAACAAGAAAAATGCTTCATGCTTATCAAATGATATATAAAAATCAGTGTATACCAGATTATATATTCCTTGCTCTGAAGGAGGTATGGGTGTCCTAAAAATTGATTACCTGCATAGATTAGCAATCGTAGCAATACATACATATCTGCTGACCTCACAAGATCCAAGCCTAGTGAAAGTTTTAAAACATGAGGAGAACAAGTCTAAGATGACTTCCCTGCTTACTTTAGTAGAAGCATATTGGTGTCAAGTGGGAATGCAAAATTAAACCAGACGTAGTCAGGCAGCAACTAAATGTACCAAAAACAAAAGAAAGAATATAAGGTGAAAGATCAGATCAGAAGGCAAGAAATATGAAAAATGCATAAATATAGTTTAAAGTGCAGAAAACACCAGAAGAAACTTCATGTCAGTCAGGATCTAATGCAAGAATTGTTAAGGAGAGGTGAATTTAAACCAAAAGATGAAAGGTTAATATTGGCGGCCCATGATAGTGGACTACGTACACATTAGTTTACAAAGTCCATTGAATATGTTGGAGAAACAGACAAATGTGGGTTTTGTAAAACAAAATTATAAATGTGACAAAACTATTGCATTGGGATTATTTAAAAATGAAGTAGCTGAGAAGCATTGGAAACTTGAGTCACAAAGCATTATAGAAAATTATAAAGTTTATATCACATGGGATCACCTATTACCAACCATTCAAAAATAGATGCGAGAAAACCAGATGTAGTATTCTATGAAATGAAAAAGTAGCACTGATCATTGGAATTGCAGCTCCCAGCGATTTTACAGAGAAACACAAAGACATAAAATACCAGGATTTGTAGGCAGAAATGAAGGCAATGTGGAAGAAGGATACCCAGACAGTTCCATTAGTAGTAGGAGCAATGGGCCTCATATAAAAGAATTTACAGTTGTATTTAGATATGTTACTGATACATATAACTCTGTATGAATTACCAAAGAAGTTAATTTTGTGCACATTGCATGTGCTGTGAAAAGCACTTTTCACTAGCATCAAAGATTGAAACAATACTGATTTCATGATTTAATCATACTTTGACTTAAGAATGGGGTCTGTTTCTGTCATGGTATTAAAAACCCAAACGTTACGGAGAAATTTTAAAAAAAGATTGATTATGACTGTGATGAAGATGATATGAAGGTATGATGAGGATGGAATGATGAAGAGTCAATGAAAATGAGATGATAAAATGATGATGATAGTAATAGTGATTTGTTAAAGGTGATGTAATGATGAAGTTAAACTGGTGAAAATGTCAATGAAGGTAAAATATCATTTTGAAGGTAAAATATTTTTGTCAGCTTTGTTTGCATTGTATCATCATCATCATCATCTTGCATCGTAACCATCATCATTGCACCTTCATCATCAGCATCTTCATTGTCACCACCATCTTATGTTTCTCCTACTTAGTGTCACCTTTGCCAACTTCACTACATCTTCATTGTCGTCATTTTCGTCATCTTTTTATTGTCATCATTTTCATCACGTCTTTATTATATTCATTGGATCTTCACCTATGTCATTTTAACTTCATCAATGTCATTCTCAGCTTCATATCATCACATCTTCATTCTCATTGCATTGTCTTCATTCATATTGTCTTCATCCCTGTCAACATACGTCATTTTCATCATCACCTTCATTATTTAATCACCTTGCTGTCTTTATCATATCATATGCTCTGTTATCACAGGGTCATCATCTTCATCACATCTTTATCTGCATTATCATCGCATCATCTTTCTCATTGAATCTTTATTAATATCATCATCATCAGTATAACCATCTTCATTTTCATCTTATGGCAGTATTATCATTGCCATCATTACATCTTAATTACTTCTTTACCATTGTCTTCATTGCCTTTTCATTTTCATAGAATATTCCAGAAGTTTTCAATCCAGTACTGATCTATTCATGTATAACACAAACATCCTTTACTGTAGAGCTGTCACTGACACGATTCACGTACCCATAGCTTTTTTCATAGAAGTGATCATCCCATGGCAGACTGTAAAAGTTTACATCTGTGTTGTTAGTGTATTTCAAGCATTATGAACTTATATAAGGAATCTTTTCTTGTTCTAGTTTGCTTTTACCTGAATATAACTTTATTTATTGATGTATTGTTTGACCAATCGATTATGCTACATTTAGGTGTTGAAATCTCTATAGCCTACTGAAAACAAATACACTACAAACTGCAAAGTCACATGACATGGAATCAGCAAGTTTACATGACATGGAATTAGGAAGTAACTATACAGATCAGCCTACAGTAAATACAAGCACACATTTACTGTACTTAGAAAAAACAAGTTACATTGAAGTAACTAAAGTAAGAAAGCCCACTTCATATGATAAGGGCATATTTTCAGCAAAAATAAATGGTAAACAAGCATTTGGAAATTCTTTATTTCAGTGCTTGTGTGTATAATCAGAACATACATCTTGTGTCTGTTGAATTTGACTTCCTTAAAAATGTTTCTGTGTGTCTGGCCTATAGAATTCTTAGATGTCAGATTCTAGTCTAGAGATGAGTACTGCCTGGCTTTTAAAAACATTGTCAGTCTAGATTGTAGGATGATTGCTAGTAACATAGATGTTAAGAATTCTTAAAAGGGGGCTTGCAGTATAGTTATGTCATTAATTCACCTTCATGATTCATTAAGTGAATGTCCAAATAATGTTTTTTTTGTTTTGTTTTGTTTTGAGTAGTTACCTGAAATTTGAAAAGAAAATTGGGGACACTGAATTTGTAAATATTGTAGGTTTATGGCAAATAGTCTGTATGCCATTATACCAGGTTTCCATAAAACAGCTACTCGGGCATTATAATGTTGGAATAGCGATAGAAACCATCACAGTAGCATTTCATATATTTATTTATTAATAGATAATGATGTCATGGTAATGGAAGCATAAAGACACAAGTTAGGTAAGGAAAAAAAAAACAGTGCTGAAGAGCAGCATATACAGTGCGCCAGCATGAAACATGTGTTATGAAAAGCATATGCTCTTGACTAGTATTCAAAAATCAGCACAACGTAACGTACAAAATGTCAGGAACGGAAAACTTTGTCTACTGATGTTTGAGCCTTACGTGACTCGTATGCTTTTTGCACATGCAGTTGTAGTTATGCAATCATTAAAATGCTACTTTTCTCTGAGGTTTATATTTGTGGAGAAACCTAATGAATGGCTTAAACAAGAAAACAACAGTGCTGAAGAGCATATGTAATGTACCAACATGTAGCACCTGTGTTAAATAATGCAGAACTCAGAACAAGTTGAACTGAAATGAGCAAAATCTCTGTGCACTAATGATTGAGCTTTTCATCATTCATGTACTTTCTCCAGAAGTGCTAGCAGCGTGGTCTTAAATTCTTTGTCAAGGCTACTTTTCTTTGAGGATAAAAATGCACAGGCTGACGCTAATAAATTGCTCAACCTGAAAGCTGTTGTAAGTATAGCTAAAATATGAGATGGACTCTTGTTCAAGTCTGAAATTTCCTGTAGGCACCCCATCCCCTACTTACCAAAACTACTGCTGGAGTATGCTTAGAGATGTTCCCACTGCTACATGTAAACAGTACAGAATCCAAACCAAAAACTCTGGGACTGCCTCTTTATATTTTCCCTTTTTTTTCTATCAAAGTATAGAAGAGGCTACAGAAACATGAGAAAGCGTAAATAGCTTTACAGTGGCAGGCATAGGGTCCAGCTGTAGTAAAACGAACAAAATTAATTTTTTGAAAAATAAATGCAATAAACAAACTCATTGAACAGTTACCACAGAGGATATTACCATTGTAGGAAGGCCTGTTGGCAAAGAGCAACTGCTTAGGCTGTTTAAAATAACTGTGTATTGGAATGACTGTAAGATTTCTTCATCTGTTAGAAAAATTAAAGGCATTTAACCAAAATATGACTGCACTCCCTATGTGGGGACTGTGCCCCCCACGCACCTTAAGTTATATATAGCCATTCCATCGTCACACCACAGTGGAAAAAAGGGTAAAAACCCTGCAAAAAGTTTCCACTGGGCTTTCACAGTACAACATATTGCAGTGAGACAAACTGCAACATTATGTTTTAGAAGTAAAGCCAGGTGTCATCCAATAACTAATCGCCTATAACTATGTCCTTTATAAAAACAGGAAATGTGCTTTTGGTAAGAATCACAAAACCTAATACGCAAGTGGCTTAATAAGATAGTGTGAGCTTAGTAGTTTTCTCTAGGTGGATTTAAAACAAACCAGCGAGCTGTAAAAACATCCTATTTATTGTAATCATGTTTCAAAAATATACTGACAGTGTATTTATTTTTGTTTAGTTGCACTTTGTTAACCACATTAGCCCCACTAGGCCAGTGGTCACTTTTCAGGGGGAGGAGCTGAGGTGGTATTCGTACTAGGGGAGATTTGGCCGGGACACTGGGGAACTTACCTTACTCTTTTGGATAAATCCTATGGGAGCTTTTGCATCTATCTGAGTTGGGACATCATTTTTAAGCTTCTTGTAGAAAATAATTTCTTAATGTAAAATGTCTTCAACTTTCCACAAAATTAGATGTAGATATGAGAGGAATAGAGGTACAAATAACATAGTCAGTGTACCACTGTGTGTGTGTGTGTGTGTGTGTGTGTGTGTGTGTGTGTGTGTGTGTGTGTGTGTGTAGATATATCTGCCCCATTACTTCAGACATGGGAAGTATTTGTTTTAGTGTGTAGCAGTTGTGATAAGTAGTCCCTTTCAAAAGAATTAGCAGTTCAGCATCTTCCTTTGCTAATTGGCAAATAATTTCAGACGCCTGGTTAGGCAAATTGTTTTTCTGTCTGAACTATACTTGTCAGTACTCCTGTTCTTGTAGCATTGTTTTAACTACTGTTGTGACTCAGGTTTTGACATTGCCTGTACTTGTCATATCAGTTTTAACCGTTAAGCGCTTTTTTTTTTTTTTTTTAATTATAAGATAAAAAACAAAACAAAATAAATTTGTTTTTAAATATGGAACAGGAATCTGTGCTAAAAACACATGCACTGCTTCAGAACTGCATTCTTCAGGTGTTGTTTGTTGCAAAGTGGCTGAAAATACAAGGACTGATAAAAAAAAAAAAAACAACAGTGAGAGAAATGTTTTCATTAGCAGTCCTGATGAGTCTTCTGAGTTTGTAATAAGTTTGCAGATTTTTTTCTGTTAAAAAGAATGTGGCTTTTATGGTTCTTACATTTGTCACCATCTGGAAAGAGAAATGCAAGAAAATGTCCAGCCCATTTGCATTTGTAACTCAGAGGAGATGGATTTCAATTTGGTTGGTGAAGTTAGTGAGGAAGGTTTCCATTTTGATATATACATGTCCGCTCAGTTGCTTTTCTCCTTTACCTACATATGTGCTAATGATGCATGTTTTATTATTTTAGGTGCTGGCCACTCCTTTCATACTTTGGAAACAAGTTTGCTTAGTGACAAAACTTTGTGACAAATATGCAATTTCTCTCTTTTCTCCAGAATTACTTTTTGGTCCTGAAGTACACACTTGAGGAAAAAGACTAGAGAACCTATACAATGGTTTATGTAGCTACTTGTTCAAATTCTTATTATTTTTTGGCCAAGAAACTATGTGGTTAGTATATGTTTCCCTGTTGTGCACAGTCTTTTATTCATAGATCTTTGCAGTGCGATACATTGACTTTTCTGATGAAGAGCAAGAATCAAGCATTCAAGAAGTCTGCCCCAATGATTTTAACAGGAGGGTTCCAAAATGACTTATTTTCCTCCTGTGCACCAGTGGAACAGGGGAAATGTCTTCTCTTCGTTTCTTCAGCAGTGTTTTCCATCTGCCTGGCAGTGGACATAGCAATCCTCAGACTAAATGGCATTCACTTATACTATCCTGGAAGATTGTTTAGTTGCTTTCCAGTGACAAAAACAGGATTGTATTATTTAATGTTCATTTGTTCTATATTATTTTGGGCTTGTTCATGGACATTTGTGTCACAGATATTTGTGAATATGTGACTTCTTATTTTGTTCCTACCTTTACTAAAGCATTACAGACATGCTCACCAGTTCAGAGCAAGGGGGTTCAACTTGCTGCTGTTGTAATTCATGGTACATATGCAAGAGCTTCTTTCAGATCTGGGTAGTGGTTTGCTGTTCTATAGGGAAGTTAGTGGC